>NC_092336.1:557231875-557542187 GCF_046630445.1 Rutidosis leptorrhynchoides | reverse complement strand
TTTTTTTATCAGAGAGCACTAGATTCTAATACAACTACTGCTTTACTAGTATTTTTAATGGTAACCAAGTGTATAAAGTAAAAATTTTTAAAATCCGAAAGAATTTAACCCCTTCCCACACTTAAGATCTTGCAATGCCCTCATTTGCAAGAAATCAGTAACAATTTAAATTATTGAGGGTGATTTGTGTGAAAATGATTAAATTTTTACCAAAGTTTCTAAATATATTGGCGTTTGTTTGCTGAATGATAAATGGTGCACATCATTTGTTCATTCCGTCTTGTTGTTATTTCACATATATTTTGCATCTTGTCGTCAAAATTAGTTGCTTTTGCTGAACTTAATGCCAGTCTTTGAAAATGCGTTGTTTTACCCTGTTGTGTACATAAGATAAACTGCAAACATATATACATATTTTTGAAGTTTGGTATATTACCCCACATTCAAAAATTATTAAAATCTAAGAATAAAAGTTAGATAATTATAAAAATGATTACAATATTAACAAAAGTATTAAACATATCAATAATTACAAATTACAAAATAATAAAAAATAATAAGTAAACTAAGGATGATATTGGTACCAATAGGGGTTCCAGGCATAACCATAAGTGCTATAGAATGCTTCGGCAGGGTCATACGTAGGATATGGTGGCTGCATCTCTATAGACCAAGGAGGGAAGACGGGTTTCGGTGTAGGAATATAGTTTCTACCTATATGTTGGCAATGCGCTATGATCTGGTTCTGATGAACTTGCCAATCTTCAAATGCTCTCTGTCTAGCATTTTCGTATTCCTGAGAAGCTATAAACCTATGCATCTCTTGCATCTCATTCCCCCCTCCTACATTACCTTGCTCCTGGTTTCTCTCCACCTGTGGATGTCTACCATGGTATCGTACTGCGGCGTTATTTCGCCTCTTCAAAACTTTCGCACCATGGTATACATTTAAACCTATAGTGTCGCGGGGTTCCGGCTCTTCTAGTAATAATCCCCCCCGACTTATATCCACACCGAGATATTCACCAATCAAAGTAATAAAAATACCACCTCCTATTATGCTATGTGGTCGCATCCCCCGAACCATAGCTGATAAATAATAACCCACACAATATGGTATACTTACAGCGCTCTGTGGGTCTCGAATACACATATGGTAAAACAAATCTTGTTCATTTACTTTTTCTTTGTTCTTACCCCTTTGTGTAATCGAATTAGCTAAAAACCTATGTATCACTCTTAATTCGGCTCTATCTATATCCAAATAAGAGTAGTTTCCCCCTTTGAAACGGTGATGGCTTGTCATTTGACTCCACACACCGTGTGTATCAAAATTCTCATCTATCTTTCTACCGTTTAGTATCAATCCTCTACAATCGGCAGACGCTAACTCCTCAGGCGTATATATACGTAAAGCCTGAGCCATGTCCAGTAAAGACATGTGGCGCATCGAACCGCCTAACAAAAATCTAATAAAAGAACGATCGGTTGTAACGACCCGGATTTTTCCGATCATTTTACACTTATAAGATTAATATTTACATAAATTAAACCTTACTAACATGATAAGTAATCTAAATTGTTGAGATTTATGATTTTGAAAAGAGTTTTACATAACGTTTGACCGTCCAATTTGACCGATGATATCACGAACTATATAACATACGATAATTATACGTTTGTGTATATATATGTATATATACATATTTAACATGATTTATGGATGTTTTATATCTCATTTTGTATTAATAACAATAAGTTATAAGTATATTTTGAAACTACTAACTTAAGTTTTCAAAACGATAACCATACGTAACGTTATTTGACATAAATACTTATGACCTATAATGTTTATACATATATCGTATATATAATGTATTTAATCACTTTTTAAGGACTTAAATACATAAAACAATATAAGTATATTCACAAAAGATAGCTATATTTGAATTCTCATTCCATTTTTCACAAGATTTCTATACGTATATCTAGAGTATATGTACTCGTATCATACCTAGCTTCTATACGTATTTACTATTGGTATATACACATCAAATCACCACCAACCAGCCCTTGTTCATGCCTTATGTATAAGGTAACTACTTTTGTTATCTAGTATGACAATTTCACATGATTAAAAGATTTTTTCACAAAATTACAAACTTATACACCTTTTACACCACCATTTATACTTCATTCCATTTTCATTTTACTACACATTTCCTCTAGCTAAAACACACTATTTTAAGAAAGAAAAGAATCCCTTAAACACTCCAGCAAATTTTCATCATGAACTAGCTTCAAAAACAACATTTAAACATCATAAGAAAATCCTTTCAAGAACACTTCAAAAATTCTTCCAACTATACAAGTTTACTTCCAATCTTTCATCCAATTCCATCACTCTTTTGGTTCTAGGTTTTTACTCCTCTTTTACAGCAATCTTGTCCAAGTAACTTGAGGTAGTAACTTTGTTCATAACCTTATTCGATTCATATATATATAGCTATCTTATTTTGTGGTATAAAATTTTAACAACAAAAACATAGTTTGAATGTTTTCAAACTTGTTTGCAAACTAAATAGATCCTTCTAACTTAACTTTTAAAATACTTCAAGACCTGTAATATAACATAAATATATGCTAATTTAACAAGGTATAACTTGGTTTTTCAAAGAACACCTTAAAAACTGATTTTACGACGTCGGAGTGCAACCTGGGGCTGTTTTGGGTTGGATAATTAAAAACCATCTTGAACTCTGAATTGGAGGTTTATATTCTGGAAAAATGATATTTCTTATGAATATGTTAACACATAAAAATTTCATGATTTAATTCAAAGTATAAGTGTTTTTAGAAAAATGGTCATTAAATGATATTTTTGTAACAAAAATGATTAACTTCATAAGTTTCACCAAAATTTGACCTATGACCTGTGATTTCGAATACAAACTAAGGTATTTACAGTTCATATTCTTAAAGAGGGACTCGATCCAAGGAAGTGGCAAGTTGAACCAACGAAAACGGAGTTGTAACGAAGAAACTATGACCAAAACAAAATCGGATATCCAAGACTAGTTTAGCCACGAAAATAATTGGAGAAAAATTAAATAAATCACATCTTTTTAAAATAACATGATATTTTATATATATGTACTCATAATTTAATTTTATATGGTTCAGGATCACCCGTAAACAATACGAGAAGATTAATCATAAGATCCCATGATTGTACGCAACACGTCATTTGACAACACCGGTACTTTATGTACGCAACACGTCATTTGACAACACCGGTACCGTGGGTCAAGATTAATCTCGACCAATACATATACGATGGAGGTTTTATTTATTTCATTGGGGGTTTATTAAACACCTAAAAATGAACCATTAAAATTGAATTACTAACATCGGACTGCTAACTACGGACTAAGGAATTATTAAAAGTATTAAAAGTATTATAAGTATATATATGTGATGATTGTTTTAAAAAGAAAAAGTATTGATATATTATATATGGATAGGTTCGTGATATCAATCGGAGATCAAGTCGAAATTACATATCTTCAAGACGAAAGTGAGTATATAGTCCCACTTTTAAACTCTAAATATTTCGGGATGAGAATACATGTATTTTATGTTTTACGATATGGACACAAGTAACTGAAAAATATATTCTACGTTGAGTTGTACCACTGGCATACTTCCCTGTAGCTTGGTAACTATTATTTACAGCGGTATTGTAAACGCGAATCCTGTTGATAGATCTATCGGGCCTGACAACCCCAACCGGACTGGACGACCAGTATTCAACGGTTGCACAGTACTTCGTTTCGTGACTACACCTTGGTACGGTGTAGTAAGATTTCATAATAAAGGGAATATGCGACGTGATTAAATGTTAAGTATGGTTACCAAGTGCTCAACCACTTAGAATATTTTTATTAAAATGTTTATATATGAAATCTTGTGTTCCATTGTTATAACGCTGCTAGCATCAAACCTATATATCTCACCAACTTTATGTTGACGTTTTAAAGCATGTTATTCTCAGGTATGAATTAAGTCTTCCGCTGTGCATTAGCTCATGTTAAGGATACTACTTGGGACCTTTTAAGCCATGATACAAAGACGTTGCATTCGAGTCATTGGAGTTCAATAGAGAATATAAATAAGTAAATGACAGATTAGGTCATTTGGATATTATGAAATGTTAGACGAAAATGTCAAATATTGATGTAATGATAGTTTGCCTTTTAAGAATAAATGCAACGTTTGTAAAATGTATCATATAGAGGTCAAGTACCTCGCAATGTTATCATATGTTATTGTATTCGTCCCTATGGATTGGGTCGGGTCGTCTCATGTGGTATCAGAGCGTTGGTCTTAGCGAACCAGGCCTTGCATTAGTGTGTCTAACTGGTAGTTGTTAGGATGCATTAGTGAGTCTGGACTTTGACCATGTCTACATGTCAAAAGTTTTGCTTATCATATCTAGTCGAAAATCATCTGCTTATCATCCTTAAGAATTGCCTGCTTAGTATTCTTAAGTCTAGACACGTCTTACTGCATTTGGTGCATCGATAGTGTATAGACAAAATTCGTATCCTAGCGTATCTGTTGCTATAGACATTGCCTGACGAATTTCAAAGATTCTCCGTAATTCACGGGATTTTGAGTATTATAAATACATATGTAAATTATGTATTGAAGAATACCAAACCCAACTCCTATAATCTATTCCAAACCAAAAATTCATTTCCCCGACTGTACAAGATGAACTCCGCGTCCAGTTCGAATTCCTCCGACTCCGACAGCTACGCTGATATGGATTTCCATTCGGGCTCCGAAGGCAGCGTCACTGGAATGGATCAACCAATTTCTCATCATCTATTCTGGATGAATTGGGGATGGGTTCGTAGTATACTAAATTATTGGAGACAAGAAGAAGGTGATCCCTTTCACCCACCGAATTGCCCCATTGGCGACGAACCTGAAGCACTTACCGGCGAACCTGTTCGAGAAACCATTTTCTCTCTCATTTCTCGAGTATCTCGTCACGATTATATCCTATCCCATATTTCGGATCTTGTTCATTCGCTCACTCCAACCGCCAATCATCCTGGTGTACTAGCAGAAATTAACGAACTTCGCGCTCGTGTGACGGCTTTGGAGAACACGGTGCGAAGGTTACAAACACCAGCAGCAGCACCAGCAGCATAACCAGTACCGTTAACAACATCAACCTCGCAATCTTCAGTACCAGTAGCATCATCGACGTCAACGGCATCATCAGCATCAACACCAACCGTATCATTACCACCACCAACAATCACATCCGCACCACGTACCTCAACATCATCATCTGAACTTCGAATATGATCTTTGTTCTACATATCCTTCTACACCGATTACCTCTTCTTTACGTATCATTCTTCGTTTGACATGATGATTATGTAATCTCTAATGTTCTGGAGATTATGTAATCTAGTAATAACGATAAATCAAATGAGTTGAATATTTTATTGACTCATTAAATTCATAGTTACATCCAAAGAAAATATATATGCAAATATATTTTCATAAAGATTGTAATTAAAAATTTCTTTCGTACAAACTGTTAATGATGAAAATATTTTAACGGGTGGGTAGTACCCAAGGAATATTTAGAATTCACATTAACAAGTTACACTGTACATTCTCCGAATCTGATTCAACGATCATTTATTATCCTACTTACAATTACCGATATACGTATCCGTTCACCCCAGATTAACCATTTCCATTTAAATTTCATATTTGGATTTTTACCTATCCGAATCCAACAAGTGGCATAATGAAGAAACATTGACAAAATAAAAATTGTTAGAAACAGATGAATTAATTAATTGAAATTGTGATAGGATTACACGCTAACTGTTCCGGCTAACTGTTCCCAGCTAACTGATTAATATTTAATTTATCGCAATTTACATTCTTGCAATTTTAATTTCTGTACTTTACATACCGTCGGAACACATGTACAACAACACGTCGGATTAATTCTGAAACAACACGTTGTATAATGGGTCATGATATATATTTATTTATTTTACGCATTTTAAATAACGGGACACGTATACAAGGTTTCGACTTATCATATTGACCCATCTATATATATATTTCGGAACAACCGCAGACACTCTATATGTGAAGGTGGGAGTTGGCTATACAGGGTCGGAGTTGATTCCAAAATATATATATACTTTGAGTTGTGATCGACACCGAGATCGGTACACGGGTCACGATACGTATTAAGTAATTCGAATATTATATATTTAGTTCATATATGAATTTACTGAACCATTGGACAATCGGACTATTGGACTGCTAACTTTGGACAATTAAAAATGAGTTAAAATGATGATTATTACATATGAAACTAAACAATCCTTCAAGTTTGCCACTTGATTCTATTTTAAACCTCATTTGTATCTTGACGATTACAATTCGTATTCACAACTTTTCATGATTCTTGAAAACATCTCGATCGAAAAGTTGAACCAGCCGCACCTCGTCTACGGAAGAAAGATTTATGCATACAGTTATGCACCTGAAAATTTTCAAACTCGAAGTTATAGTTAAAACGTATCTGCATTGAATTCCTTATCATCCATTAGCAAAAACAATCGCGCAATTCCTTTTCAATTAACTAATTTTGTCATAGCTCCACTTCGATATCTCAGTAAGACTACTCTTATTACAATCTCGATATATATATATATATATACGTTGTTCTTTCGCCATCGTTACCGGAGAACCTTTTATATTCCATCATATTACCATCAGCGTTTAATCATCTAAAAATACAATTCTCCTTAAACCATCTTGGTTTGATAACCAATGACCCAGATCCGATAACTTTGAAAATACTGACGAAGCAGCATGTTGTAGAAGGTCTTAATGACCAAAAGTTGATGATAAAAGAAGGAAGTGTTAGGAACGCTCGATAGAAAATTGGTACTGAAAACCGGATTGAACAAACCATGAAGGAGACTCTGAACAAGTTACAAGGACTAAACTTGTACATAAAGAATTATGACGATTCTGTAGCAAACACCTTGCTTCTGAATCTAAACCCTTACGGGTCAATCTTCATCATCATCCTTCGACATTAGAAATTCCAAGATATTATCATATCTTTCATTATAAATATCCTCAATATATCTGAAGATATTTTCACCACTATCCTTATCTGAAATCATTTATCTCTCTGTAATATCTGCGTTACAATATAAAGGAAACTGTGTTAGTTTCTAAATCCTTCAAGTTTAAAATAGGAATGTTCTGAAGCAGTGTTGGGAACTGATGCATGAACTAGTATAATATAATGAAACTTGATCAACTTCATTATATTACAGTAAGTCATGTTAAGTTTCTAATGGAATATGATGATTCACAGTACCGTCATCATGTGCCATGTTACACGACTTTTACATTCTATCCAATTCCGAAACGTATTAAGAACAAATCATCTTGATAGTTCTATTTTCCTGGATATTCTGGTAATTTGACAAATCAAAATCGTGCCATTACCATTCTTAGAGCATTAGCTATGTTCATTCCGAATTTTATACCTACGAATTCCGAACTATTGATCGCTTGACTCAAGGACGGGAAGAAGAAACGAAGGGACAAAGTCCCAAAATAGAAATTGGGGTATAGATTACAGCAAATAGGAGAGAGTATTAACTATGGATGACAATGATTATGGAAAACAGAAGCAGGAGCATCGAAATATAAGGAAAGATATCAAACCCAATAACCACCCAGAAACTACAAACCGTGTATATCAATACGTATGGCAACGTAAAGACACGGGAGAATTAGAAACATTATAATTCCAAGAAAATCATAAAAGTGAATAGATTCTTCTAGCGGTAGATGAAAGAGAAGAATGAAAGATATGAAAGTTAGAAGTATAACAAAAATCAGAACGGGGTGAAGCATTTTAAAGGATACCTTAAGGTATGAATTAGAGGAGGAAGAGTAGGAGATGTGAGGTATGGAAGTAAGAAAGGGAAGGAGGTGGATTTATAGTGAAATATCCGACAAAGAAATCGAAACAGATTATCGCATTAAATCAAAGGAGATCCTATTTTCTAAATCATCGAAGAACCAAATCTTATTACATAAGATTTTCTTTAAATCCCTTAAAATCTGGAAATCAATCCTAATCTCGACATCGGTTAAAACAATTCCATATTCACTCATTTCATTCTTTTGTGATAGCTTCACTCGTGCGCTTCACATGATCGAATCGTTTTATCCATATCTTCCAATAAGGATAAAACTCTATTAATACCTCATATTCGTCATGAAAACATTCCTATTGTTATTTATGACAACCTCTACCAAATTTCGGGACGAAATTTCTTTAACGGGTGGGTACTGTAACGACCCGGATTTTTCCGATCATTTTACACTTATAAGATTAATATTTACATAAATTAAACCTTACTAACATGATAAGCAATCTAAATTGTTGAGATTTATGATTTTGAAAAGAGTTTTACATAACGTTTGACCGTCCAATTTGACCGATGATATCACGAACTATATAACATACGATAATTATACGTTTGTGTATATATATGTATATATACATATTTAACATGATTTATGGATGTTTTATATCTCATTTTGTATTAATAACAATAAGTTATAAGTATATTTTGAAACTACTAACTTAAGTTTTCAAAACGATAACCATACGTAACGTTATTTGACATAAATACTTATGACCTATAATGTTTATACATATATCGTATATATAATGTATTTAATCACTTTTTAAGGACTTAAATACATAAAACAATATAAGTATATTCACAAAAGATAGCTATATTTGAATTCTCATTCCATTTTTCACAAGATTTCTATACGTATATCTAGAGTATATGTACTCGTATCATACCTAGCTTCTATACGTATTTACTATTGGTATATACACATCAAATCACCACCAACCAGCCCTTGTTCATGCCTTATGTATAAGGTAACTACTTTTGTTATCTAGTATGACAATTTCACATGATTAAAAGATTTTTTCACAAAATTACAAACTTATACACCTTTTACACCACCATTTATACTTCATTCCATTTTCATTTTACTACACATTTCCTCTAGCTAAAACACACTCTTTTAAGAAAGAAAAGAATCCCTTAAACACTCCAGCAAATTTTCATCATGAACTAGCTTCAAAAACAACATTTAAACATCATAAGAAAATCCTTTCAAGAACACTTCAAAAATTCTTCCAACTATACAAGTTTACTTCCAATCTTTCATCCAATTCCATCACTCTTTTGGTTCTAGGTTTTTACTCCTCTTTTACAGCAATCTTGTCCAAGTAACTTGAGGTAGTAACTTTGTTCATAACCTTATTCGATTCATATATATATAGCTATCTTATTTTGTGGTATAAAATTTTAACAACAAAAACATAGTTTGAATGTTTTCAAACTTGTTTGCAAACTAAATAGATCCTTCTAACTTAACTTTTAAAATACTTCAAGACCTGTAATATAACATAAATATATGCTAATTTAACAAGGTATAACTTGGTTTTTCAAAGAACACCTTAAAAACTGATTTTACGACGTCGGAGTGCAACCTGGGGCTGTTTTGGGTTGGATAATTAAAAACCATCTTGAACTCTGAATTGGAGGTTTATATTCTGGAAAAATGATATTTCTTATGAATATGTTAACACATAAAAATTTCATGATTTAATTCAAAGTATAAGTGTTTTTAGAAAAATGGTCATTAAATGATATTTTTGTAACAAAAATGATTAACTTCATAAGTTTCACCAAAATTTGACCTATGACCTGTGATTTCGAATACAAACTAAGGTATTTACAGTTCATATTCTTAAAGAGGGACTCGATCCAAGGAAGTGGCAAGTTGAACCAACGAAAACGGAGTTGTAACGAAGAAACTATGACCAAAACAAAATCGGATATCCAAGACTAGTTTAGCCACGAAAATAATTGGAGAAAAATTAAATAAATCACATCTTTTTAAAATAACATGATATTTTATATATATGTACTCATAATTTAATTTTATATGGTTCAGGATCACCCGTAAACAATACGAGAAGATTAATCATAAGATCCCATGATTGTACGCAACACGTCATTTGACAACACCGGTACTTTATGTACGCAACACGTCATTTGACAACACCGGTACCGTGGGTCAAGATTAATCTCGACCAATACATATACGATGGAGGTTTTATTTATTTCATTGGGGGTTTATTAAACACCTAAAAATGAACCATTAAAATTGAATTACTAACATCGGACTGCTAACTACGGACTAAGGAATTATTAAAAGTATTAAAAGTATTATAAGTATATATATGTGATGATTGTTTTAAAAAGAAAAAGTATTGATATATTATATATGGATAGGTTCGTGATATCAATCGGAGATCAAGTCGAAATTACATATCTTCAAGACGAAAGTGAGTATATAGTCCCACTTTTAAACTCTAAATATTTCGGGATGAGAATACATGTATTTTATGTTTTACGATATGGACACAAGTAACTGAAAAATATATTCTACGTTGAGTTGTACCACTGGCATACTTCCCTGTAGCTTGGTAACTATTATTTACAGCGGTATTGTAAACGCGAATCCTGTTGATAGATCTATCGGGCCTGACAACCCCAACCGGACTGGACGACCAGTATTCAACGGTTGCACAGTACTTCGTTTCGTGACTACACCTTGGTACGGTGTAGTAAGATTTCATAATAAAGGGAATATGCGACGTGATTAAATGTTAAGTATGGTTACCAAGTGCTCAACCACTTAGAATATTTTTATTAAAATGTTTATATATGAAATCTTGTGTTCCATTGTTATAACGCTGCTAGCATCAAACCTATATATCTCACCAACTTTATGTTGACGTTTTAAAGCATGTTATTCTCAGGTATGAATTAAGTCTTCCGCTGTGCATTAGCTCATGTTAAGGATACTACTTGGGACCTTTTAAGCCATGATACAAAGACGTTGCATTCGAGTCATTGGAGTTCAATAGAGAATATAAATAAGTAAATGACAGATTAGGTCATTTGGATATTATGAAATGTTAGACGAAAATGTCAAATATTGATGTAATGATAGTTTGCCTTTTAAGAATAAATGCAACGTTTGTAAAATGTATCATATAGAGGTCAAGTACCTCGCAATGTTATCATATGTTATTGTATTCGTCCCTATGGATTGGGTCGGGTCGTCTCATCGGTTAAACTAGCTACCCGATCATTCAACTCTATACTACATAACAACTCTTCACACCATACTTTATATACAGGTCTGCGTATGGTGAATAAACATATCCAGTCATTAAAAGAAGAATTACCATACCTCTGTACAAGTAATTCCCTAATTGGCCCGGCCAATTCTACAGCTTCTAAGGGTCCCCATTCTATGACCCTCGGTACCTCAACAACCTTAGAGTGAAGAGTATGCAAACCCCGTTGATATTTTGGATAATCTATCCAAAGTCTGTCAAATCTCAGGTTCGGGTGCAATTCTTCCAAATGCATATCGGAAAAGGTCATGACTGGATGAGGTACATCCTGCTTGTAGTAGTTATCCACCGCCTGTTGTTCCAAATTCTCAGCAGGAGCATTGCGGGCTTGGGATGAAGATTCACCCCTTTCATTCTGCAAAACACATCAAACACAAATTTTGTGCATCCAAATATGCATTAGTGTCAGCAAAATCATCAATCAAAATAATTACAATGACATTATCAATTTATATCAAACTTAAGCTTATTTTCATATTTTCATCAAATCTACACTTTTTCAAATAAGCATATACGAAAATGTTCGCCAAGTTCATAAGCATTCAACTCAAATAACATGTCAAAATAATCATTACTATCAATCAAACAAGTCTCAAATGGCATTATCTTTTAAAAATCAAGTTCATGAATTTTAGACTTGAAAAAGTCCACTTTAATTCTCAAAATCATGTTTAGGCTCAAAGTTTGGATCATTTAACTACCTAGACATGTTACACTACTCAATTTAGCAACAATTCATGACAAAAATCGGCCATAACCTGTTTATATCAAAAAGCCCCAAATTTGCTCAAGAACACAAACCCTAGATTATTCAAAATTTGAAGTTTAAGGCTTCTAATCATGTTAAACAGCATCAATCTAGGTTATACAAGCATAATACATAAACAATTTAAGCTTAATTACACTAAAAAGCATCAAAATCAAATTGGGGAAAAAATAGCTCAAGAACACCAAATTTCGAATTAAATGGTGTTTAGGTGTAGAAATTTACCGTTTTTCTTGAGTAATTCTTAGATAGCATCCTTCTCAACATGATTTTAGCAAAAGATTTGGTGATTAACGGTTAAAAATTGTGATTTTGGGGGTTTTTTTTTGGTGTTTTTGCGGAGTGTTTCGAGCTGTATTTTTATTGTTTTGGGGTTGGGACTGATCTGTTCTGCAGTTATATTTTTTTTCCGGTTTTTAGTCCCTCCGCAACTCGCGGAGGTTTTGTACTTCAAACTCCGCGAGTCGCGGAGTTTGCTCTTTTTTTTTTTTTATAATCATTAACTTATTAAAACAATTTAGTAATTAATTTTAAAATTTTGTTTCCCTTGTTATTTAGGACGAGGTCGTTTCGGATCGATGTCCTAGTCCGTCCTTCGACAAAATTTTAAAATTTGTCTTTTTGTAGCGATTGTTTTAAAAGCTAAGATTTTTGGGTTTTTTAATGTTTTTGGCATACTTTAAATCAATAAGATTAAAAATAATGATAATAAAAGTTCTCGTCCCTCCCTCGGGTAAAGCAATTTCGGTTCAAAGACCTAGTCTTCAACTTACGACGAATTTTAAAAATTATATTTTTAACTTAATGAGATAAAGTAAATTTTTGTTTTTAAATTCACACAACTTAAATATAAAATTCAAAATTAATATTTAAAAATTCACACCAAACTTAAAATTTGAAATGCATAAAATTAAAAATTCATATTTTAAAAATTAAAAATTCACACCAAACTTAATTTAAAAATTTATAAATTCATATCAAACTTAATTTTTTTAAAATTCATATTATAAATTCACACCAAACTTATATTAATTTTTTTTCAAATATTTACAATTTTAAATATATTGTTTTTACAAAGTTTACAATATTAATTTAAGATTTAAATATTAAGATTAAAAACATGGTAAAAATAAAATTAAAAATCTTTTTGTCTTTTTATTCCACTTTAATCAATCAAATATTATCAAAAATATGCGCCCCTCTTTTCGGTAAAGTAATTTCAGTTCCAAGACCTAATTTAACTCATGACGAATTTTTGAAATATTTTGGGTTGATTGATTAAAGATATTTATACCTTAAGAATAAACGTTAAATTTCGCAGTGATGTAATAAATTTTTGAATGATATCAATAATTTCGGTCGCCAAACCTAATTTTATTCAATACCAATTTAATACTTTTTAGCGAACAAATTAGCGTTTATTATCAAAAGGTTAAAAATAAAAATAAAAACTAAAAACTGTACAGACATACCTGTGAAATAGATTTCTTAGTTATATGATCTATTCCATTCATAAGATAGTCGGTTTAATTGGTTTTCCATGGCTACATAGGCATAACCTCGAGCATTCAGTGTCTTTTCTTCTAAACATATGAACGGTCCGTCTCTGCATAAAGTAACAAATTCGGTATTTGAATAGGTTTGATTATTTGAACATTTACCTCCATGTGACCATTTTCCGCATTTGTGACATCGTTCTAGGTGTCGTGCTCTTCTTTTCGCTGCGGATTTTGATTTTCCTTTACCAAATTGTAACTTATTATCTTCGCATCTGGATTCTTTTCTAACTCCGTCCATTCTTTCTCTGATTACTGATACTAATTCACTCGGTAGTATGTCATTATTTCTTTTAGTGATCAAAGCGTGTAGCATTAGACCATGGTTTAGTTCACAGGCAGTCTTCATTTCGTAAAAACCTAAAAAAAATAAAAATTCAGAATGGGGGGAGAAGACTAGTTCTTTAGGGTCTGCTAGGGAAAGACCATTCGGGTTCCATTTTCGAGAACTACACGAAAACAGACAATCTAACTCTAACAGAAATACATATTATCCTTTAAAGACTTGATTCTCCCCACACTTAGTTAGCTGTGTTGTCGAAATTGTGATTAACTTCGTTGTCGACTTCCATCGGACCATGTATGTAATGTTTAACTCTGTGACCATTAACTTTAAATTCAATCCCATTTGAATTTATTAATTCTATCGTTCCGTATGGGAAAACTCTTTTGACTATAAATGGTCCAGACCATCTTGATTTCAATTTTCCAGAAAATAGCTTGAATCGTGAATTGAAAAGAAGAACTCTATCTCCTTCTTTAAATTCTTTTGAACTTCTGATTCTTTTATCATACCATTTCTTCGTTCTTTCTTTATAGATTAACGAATTTTCGTATGCTTCATGTCTTAACTCTTCTAATTCGTTTAGTTGACTTAATCGTAGACGTCCGGCTTCATGTAAATCAAGATTACATGTCTTCAAAGCCCAAAATGCTTTGTGTTCAATTTCTACTGGAAGATGACATGCTTTTCCATAAACAAGTCTAAAAGGTGTGGTTCCAATTGGAGTTTTGTAGGCTGTTCTAAAAGCCCAGAGTGCATCCTCCAATTTAATGGACCATTCCTTCGGATTTGATCCTACGGTTTTCTCTAGAATACGTTTTAAAGCTCGGTTGGTATTTTCAACTTGTCCACTTGTTTGTGGATGATATGCGGTGGAGATTTTATGAGTTACTCCATATCTTTTAAGAACTTTCTCAAGTTGATTATTACAGAAATGAGTACCCCGATCACTTATTAAAGCTTTCGGTGTTCCAAACCTTGCAAAAAGACGTTTTAAAAAGTTGACTACAACTCGTGCATCGTTAGTTGGGAGAGCTTGTGCTTCCGCCCATTTAGATACATAGTCAATGGATACGAGTATATATAGATTATTATGAGATTTTGGAAATGGACCCATAAAGTCAATACCCCAAATGTCAAATACTTCACATACTTGGATGACATTTTGTGGCATTTCATCACGTTGACTTATTTTTCCGGTCCTTTGACATGCATCACAGGATTTGCAAAGAAGGTGTGCGTCTTTGTAAATTGTAGGCCAATAGAATCCAGCTTCATAAACTTTTCTTGCTGTTAGTTGAGGCCCATAATGCCCTCCTGTTGGTCCTGTGTGACAATGGTTTAAAATTTTACTAGCTTCATCTCCAAATACACATCGGCGTATTATTCCATCGGGACAACTTTTAAACAGATGTGGATCTTCCCAGAAATAGTGTTTTATATCACTGAAGAATTTCTTTCGTCTTTGGTATGATAATCCTTTTTCAAGGAATCCACAAACTAAGTAGTTTGCATAGTCTGCAAACCATGGGATTTCTTTATAATCTATCTTCAATAGATATTCATCAGGAAAGTTGTCTTGTATGGCCGATTCATTTAGAACTTCTAATTCGGGATTTTCAAGACGAGAAAGATGATCAGCGGTGAGATTTTCTGCTCCTCTTTTATCTCGGATTTCAATATCAAACTCTTGTAAGAGTAAGATCCAACGGATTAATCTTGGTTTAGCATCTTGTTTTGAAAATAGGTATCTAAGAGCAGAATGGTCGGTATAGACCACCGTTTTTGCTAGAACGAGATATGATCGAAATTTGTCAAAAGCAAAGACAATAGCAAGGAGTTCTTTTTCAGTAGTTGTATAGTTCGTTTGTGCTCCTTGTAATGTCTTACTAGCATAATATATAGGTTGAAATCGTTTTTCAATCCTTTGTCCTAAAACGGCTCCCATTGCAAAATTACTTGCATCGCACATTAGTTCAAATGGTAGATTCCAATTTGGTGTTATCATGATCGGCGCATTAGTGAGTTTCTCTTTAAGAATATTAAAAGATTTGATACACTCATCTGAAAAGATGAATGGCGCATCCTTTTCTAGGAGTTTATTCATAGGAGTGGCAATTTTAGAAAAATCTTTTATGAAACGTCGGTAAAAACCGGCATGCCCTAGAAAACTCCTAACTCCTCTAACATTGGTGGGATGTGGAAGTTTAGCAATTACATCTACTTTAGCTCTATCCACTTCAATTCCTTCTTTTGAAATTTTATGTCCAAGAACGATGCCTTCTTTAACCATGAAATGGCATTTCTCCCAATTAAGTACTAGATTTGATTTTTCGCATCTAATTATCATTCGTTCCAGATTAACTAGACATGATTTAAATGTATCACCGAAGACTGAAAAGTCATCCATGAAAACTTCCATGCATTCTTCTAGCATGTCGTGAAAAATCGCCATCATACACCTTTGAAAGGTTGCAGGGGCGTTACAAAGTCCAAATGGCATGCGTTTGTAAGCAAAAGTACCATAAGGGCACGTGAATGTGGTTTTCTCTTGGTCCTCGGGTGCTATTGGAATTTGAAAATATCCGGAAAATCCATCTAGAAAACAATAGTAACTATTTCCGGCTAATCTTTCCAACATTTGATCTATGAAAGGTAGGGGAAAGTGATCTTTTCTGGTGGCGTCATTTAATTTTCTATAATCAATACATACACGCCATCCTGTTACAGTCCTAGTAGGAATAAGCTCATTTTTCTCATTTGTAATGACAGTCATGCCACCCTTCTTAGGCACGCATTGAACTGGGCTTACCCATGGACTATCAGAAATTGGATATATCAAACCTGCATCTAGCAGTTTAATAATCTCTTTCTTAACTACATCTTGCATATTAGGATTTAGTCTTCGTTGGCGTTGCACATACGTTTTATGACCTTCTTCCATAAGGATTTTATGTGTGCAATACGAAGGACTTATTCCTTTAATATCATGAATCTTCCATGCAATGGCTGGTTTATGAGCTTTCAACACAGAAATGAGTTGTGATTTCTCATTTTCAGTAAGAGAAGACGATATTATTACAGGTAATTCAGATTCACCATGTAAATAAGCGTATTCCAAATGGTTTGGAAGTGGCTTTAACTCTAATTTCGGAGGTTCTTCTATAGATGATTTATATCGATATATGTCTTCTTCTTTTAGCATTTGAATTTCTTCTGTTGTTGGTTCATATCCATTAGCTATAAGTGTAGCTAACATTTCAGCTTCATCAATTGGTTCATTACCTTCTCCTAAAGAACATTCTCCTGTTCCTTGTAATTCTGGAAATTCTTTTAATAATTCTGCATGTGCATCTATAGTTTGAATATAATAACATGTATCATCTGCAGATTGTGGTTGTTGCATTGCTCTATCAACTGAAAAGGTAACACTCTCATCCTCTATACTTAGGGTCAGTTTCTTACCAAACACGTCTATCATTGCTTTAGCCGTGTTTAAGAATGGTCTTCCTAATATGAGAGGAACTTGAGAATCTTCTTCCATGTCCAAAACAACAAAATCTACTGGAAATACTAAAGTACCAACTTTAACTAGCATGTTCTCCATTATCCCTCTAGGATATTTTATTGATCTATCGGCTAGTTGTATGCTTATTCTGGTTGGTTTCAATTCTCCAAGGTCTAGTTTAGTGTATAGTGAATACGGCATTAGATTTATACTAGCACCTAAGTCTGCCAATGCTTCTATTGAACTAAGACTACCCAGAAAACATGGAATTGTGAAACTTCCTGGATCAGATAGTTTTTCTGGTATCTTATTCAACAGCACTGCTGAACAATTAGCATTCATAGTAACAGCCGAGAGTTCTTCCATTTTCTTTCTATTTGAGATTAGATCTTTCAAGAATTTAGCATATCTTGGCATTCCTAAAATCACATCAATGAAAGGAAGATTTACATTTATCTGTTTAAACATATCCAAGAATTTGGATTGCTCGGCTTCAAGTTTTTCTTTCTTCATTTTACTCGGATAAGGAAGTGGTGGTTGGTATGGTTTAACATAAGGTTTTTCCTTAACTGTGTTATCTTCATTAACCTTTTCAACTACCGGTTCTTTTTCCTTATCTTGATCAGGTTGTGGTTCTTGTGGAGTAGGAATAGTTTCATCAGAAGTTACAGGTATTTCAGGTGGTTTAAGTGTTGTACCACTTCTTGTGGTAATAGCTTTAGCTGTTTCATTTCGGGGGTTAGCATTTGTATCACTAGGTAGACTTCCCGGTTTTCTTTCACCTATCAACCTTGCTAGGTTACTCACTTCTTGTTCCAGATTTTGAATAGAAGCTTGTTGATTTCTAAATGCTTGAGCATTTTGTTCATTGGTTTGTTTTTGAGATGTGAAAAACTGCGTTTGAGTTTCAACTAGCTTCGTCATCATATCTTCTAAATTTGGCTTTTTATCATCGGTTTGTTGTGGTGGTTTGTTTTGAAAATTAGGTCTTTGCTGATTATAAGTATTATTGGATACTTGTTGATTGCTAGGAACTTGTTGGTTGTTGTATGGAATATTTCGGTTATAATACTGGTTTTGATTGTAAATCGGTCTTGGCGGTTGATAATTATTCTGATAATTATTTCCAGGCCTTTGGTTTATGTATGAAATATTCTCTCTTTGTTCCATTGTTAATTCAATACTGAGACAATCTTTTGTCAAATGTGGTCCTCCACACTGCTCACAACTAATTCGTATTGAGTGAATATCCTTAGTCATCTTTTCCATTCGTCTCTCGAAAGCATCTATCTTTGCCGAAATGGAATCTAAGTCATGGCTAGAATCGGCTCTAGCTGCTTTAGATGATCTAATGATATCTTTTTCTTGGTGCCACTCATGTGAGTGGGAAGCAGTGTTATCAATAATTTTGTAAGCATCAGTTTCGGTTTTATTCATAATAGAACCACCAGCTGCTATATCTATGTCTTTTCTTGTAGTGATGTCGCATCCTTGGTAGAATATTTGTACTATTTGACAGGTGTCTAAACCATGTTGCGGACATCCTCTTAACAACTTTCCATATCTTGTCCACGCCTCATATAGAGTTTCATTTGGCTTCTGTGTGAACGTAACAATTTCTGCTTGAAGTCTTACGGCTTTAGATGCGGGAAAGAATTGTTTAAGAAATTTGTCAATTAAAACGTCCCATGTATCGATCGCCCCTTCAGGTAACGATTCCAACCAATCTTTGGCTTCTCCCTTTAAAGTCCAGGGAAATAACATGAGATATATCTGTTCATCCTCCACTTCTCGTATTTTAAATAGTGTGCAGATTCTATTAAAGGTACGTAGATGTTCATTTGGATCTTCCTTCGGCGCACCACTAAATTGGCATTGATTAGTCACCATGTGTAGAATTTGTCCTTTGATTTCATAATCTGGCGCATTAATGTCTGGATGAGTAATTGCGTGACCTTGGCCAGTGCGTTTAGCTCTCATTCGGTCTTCCATACTTAGAGGTTCCAGATTCTCCATAATTGAATTTGTTGAATCGGTATCACTAGATGATTCTGATTTAATGGTTCGTTCCTCAACAATCTCTGTTTGAATGATTGGTGGTTCCGGAGGAAAGTTTAATGGTTCAGGATCTACGAACCGTTCCTGAATATTCTCCGGATTCTCAATTGTGAGGTTGGGTTCAAAAAATGGATTATCGGAAATTTAAACTGAAGTACTTGGTTGACTGGATGACGATTCTAAAGAAAAATCAACGGCGGTTATATTTGTTAAATGATGTCTTGATCTAGTTACAGGTGGTGAACGTACAAAAGGTGGTGAACGTCTTGCTCGGTGCATTCACTGAATATCCTATTAGTTTTTAAAAGGAAAGAAAAATTATAATAAGTTATCCAATCAATAGACTTTTCTGATTTTGCCCACGTTTCGAATAGCCAAAAGATGCAGCAGAGGGGCAGGATTCGTTTGGTCTCAATATAATTGAGTACTGTTTGGCTCCAATAACCCGGTCCACGTACAAATCCAACTATTACTACGAACCAGAAAATTTTGATGTCTATCAATTTAACCACTTAAAATAAATTTTCGTAATTTTAAGAAATTTAGATAAGAAGTAGAATAAAAATCTATGTCCTAAAACTAGAATAGCGAGAAATAAGAGAGAAAAAGAGTTCGTCGCAAAAGGTCGAAAAAGAAAAATGGTTGAAAAATAAAAGGTGAAGGAAAAATAAAAGAAACTTATAAAAACTTAAAAATATTTGACTAACCTAACCTTATTACTACAACTAACTTAAAATTATAATCGCAAATTGAAATTACTAATTGGAATGATAATTGATACATAGTAAAAGGTCTAAAAATATTAAAGCTTACAGGAAAAACTAAATCCCAAATGGAAATAACTTAAAAAGAAACTAAAACTTAAAAAGGCGTCGCAAAATTCTAAAGCACCTAAATCTTAGTCTAAAGAAAAAGCACTTAAGGAATTCTACGGCAAAGCCTAAAAATCTAGGAGTAAAAATAACTATAGCAAAAACTAAGTTTAAAATTAAATGTGAGCTAAAAAATACAAATATTACGCTACAACGATTAAAAAGGTACAAAATATAAAAATATACAAAAAGTTGTAAAAAGTACAATTTTTATAAAAATATTATTTTTATATTATTTATTTTATTAAACTATTAATTTTACAATTTTAATAAAACTAATTAAACAAAATACATAAATTAAATAAAAAGTAAAAATAAAACTAAAACTAATAATAATAATAATAATAATTAGGTAATAATAATAATTACAATTAATAATAACCCGTAATCAATGCAGGATTAGGGTTTTCTGTCGCCTGTCAGATCCCCTCCGCGAGTCGCGGCATTTAATGCTTCAAACCCCGCGAGTCGCGGGGTTCAGAATTTCAGCTGACAGGTTTGAGTTTTTACGCGTTTTTATTTATTTATTTTTTTTTTATTTTTTTCTGTTTTCTGTTTTTTAAATAAATAAAAGATTTTAAAATAAAACTTATATTTTTATAAACTAAAATAAAAATAAAGAAACTTATAAAACTTAAATATTTAACAAAATCTTAAAAATACTTATATTTTTGTTTTTCTTTTTATATTTTTCGAATATTTAAAACGTATTTTTACAAAACGAATTTTAATAAAAGTTAACTAAAAATTTTTTATATTAGCGTTGCGCTTCCGGCTTTTAAGATAGTTCCCCGGCAGTGGCGCCAAAAATACTTGATGTTAAGCGAGGTGTATATAAAATAGTTTATATTTTACTAGGAAAAACTGTAACGACCCGCACTTTTTCGATCATTCTATACTTATAAGATTAATATTTACATAAATTAAACCTTGCCAACATGATAAGCAATCCAAATTGTCGAGATTTATATTTCCGAAAAGAGTTTTACACAACGTTTGACCGTCTAGTTTGACCGATGATATCACGAACTATACAATATATGATAATTGTACGTTTGTGTATATAAATGTATATATACATATTTAACATGATTAATAAATGTTTTAATATCTCATTTTGTATTTATTCATTGCGGGTATATTAAACATCTAAAAATGAACCATTAAAAATTGAATTGCTAACCTCGGACTGCTAACTTCGGACTAAGGAAATATTCAAAGTATTAAAAGTATAACAAGTATATATATATAACGTTTGTTTAAAATGAAAACATATTGATATATTATATATGGATAGGTTCGTGATATCAACCGGAAGACCGAGTCAAATTATTTATATCATCAAGACAAAAGTGAGTATATAGTCCCACTTTTAAACTCTAAATATTTCGGGATGAGAATACATGTACTTTATGTTTTACGCTATGGACACAAGTAACTGAAAAATATATTCTACGTTGAGTTGTACCACTGGCATACTTCCCTGTAGCTTGGTAACTAATATTTACAGCGGTATTGTAAACGCGAATCCTGTTGATAGATCTATCGGGCCTGACAACCCCAACCGGACTGGACGACCAGTATTCAACGGTTGCACAGTACTTCGTTTTGTGACTACACTTGGTACGGTGTAGTAAGATTTCATATTAAAGGGAATATGCGACGTGAAAATGTTAAGTATGGTTACCGAGTGCTCAACCACTTAGAATACTTTTATTAAACTGTTTATATACGAAATCTTGTGGTCTATATATATATATTGCTGCCGGCATTAAACCTATATCTCACCAACTTTATGTTGACCTTTTTAAAACATGTCTATTCTCAGGTGATTTCTAAAGCTTCCGCTGTATCATGTTGGATCTAACCAGGATCTTGCGTACGCATGTTTGTGTCAAAAATAAAACTGCATATCCGAGATGTTGCATTGTAAAATATGCTAGAAACCGTGTTGTTGTCATCATTTGTAAAGTTTGTAAGTCGAAGATTATCGCTAAACGTTAATCTTCTTTTTATTGTCTTAAGCTTGTAACAAAAATAATGGTTATGGTTTGTAATGTATAATATATGCAGTTTTCTTTCAAAAATGTCTCATATAGAGGTCAATACCTCGCAATGAAATCATACGTTATCTAACGCGTTCTTATGGTTAAGGACGGGTTATGACATGTGGTATCAGAGCGTTGGTCTTAGCGAACCAGGTTTGCATTAGTGTGTCTAACCGATAAGTCGTTAGGATACATTAGTAAGTCTGGACTTTGACCGGGTCTGATTTAAAAACCATTGCTTATCATTGTTGGTTAAAATTTATATGTAAATATTATGTAGTACTAATGGGTTAGTTGTTATATGATAGATGTCGGGCTCAAAACTTGTTATCACATTCAGCGATTCCGAACCAGAATCTTCAGATTGTGTTTCAGTCATTAACATATCCGATGACGAAAATGGTATTTTTGGGGAAGACTCACAATTTCCAGATGAACCAACTATAGAAATATCGGAAAGTGAACCCGAGGAGGAAAGTGAACCCGAAGAGGAAAGTGAACCCGAGGAGGAAAGTGAACCCGAAGAGGAAAGTGAACCCGAGGAAGAAATACTAGAAATTACGAAAGAAAAATTCGATCAAGGAAAGAAACGAAAAGCGAATGAATTAGAAAATTCAAATCCCGAACTTAGTAAGAATGACGTAGCACCAATTCCACTCAACACTACCACCCCTATTCCCGCTATTCCTATTAGTGCAATCCCCGCATCTAGTTCTTCGGCTCCTCAGCCAAAACGTAGGCAGACAGCTAGGATAAGCGTTAGGCCATTCATTGGAACTAAACGCCCTAGAAAATAGACCGAACGATGCACTGCTGTATTAAGCCATGGAATCATATAATGTTTTGTATAATATTATTAGTGTGGTTTGCTTAAAGTTTGATGTAAGATAAGCATATGTAAAATAGCGAAGTATGAAATGCAATAATTTTCCATGGTTAAGTATTATTTAGATTGTAGTAATTGATTCTGTACTAAGCTATTAAGTATGAACATTAACGGGTAGGTACTACCCAAGATATAATTATAAAACGCTAATAAGAAGAAAAGGCTTTTATAATAATACCTGGTTCATATTATTAACAAGCTATAAATGTACTATAAATACACACTACATCTATAATAATCCATGTGAATAATTATTTTCTTTCATTAGGAAATGGCGCGATTGAACCGAATGACGGAACAAGAAGTCGAGAACTTCATCAACCAGCGAGTCAACGATAGAATGCTATGGGTCGAAGCTGCAAGAGCTACTGCAGTTAATCCAAATCCTCGCGTAGGATGCTCCTACAAGACGTTTCAAGCTTGCAAACCTTCATCATTCAGTGGAACGGAAGGACCTATCGGTTTAACCCGATGGATAGAAAAGATGGAGACGGTGTTCAAAATCAGCGGTTGTGATGAAAAAGACATGACCAAGTATGCATCGTGCACTTTACAAGATAGTGCACTCACATGGTGGAAGAATTATGTGAAGGCGGTAGGAGGAGATGCAGCTTATGATACTCCATGGGAAGAATTCAAAGCAATGATAATCACCGAGTATTGTCCAAGGAATGAGGTTATTAAGTTAGAAGATGAGTTACGAAGTTTGAAGGTGGTTGGTACTGAAATCACCAACTACAATCAGCGATTCATGGAATTGGTTTTACTATGTCCTGAATTGGTTCCAACCGAAGCACGGAAGATTGAAATGTACAAAGGTGGTTTGCCCAAAAAGGTCAAGGCAAACGTTACAGCATCGAAACCTAAGACAATTCATGAAGCTATAACCATGGCAAACGAGCTAATGGATCAGGTCATTTTGGACAAGAAAGCATTCAATACTGAGGTGAAGGTATTGGGGAACAAGAAAAAGTGGAATGGAGGTTATGATCGAGGTAACCAACAACAACCTTATAAGAAACAAGAAACCACGAAAGGTGCGGGTAGCGGTTCAGGCTTTGGTTACAAAGGACAAAGTCCTTTATGCAACCGTTGTCACAAACATCATTTTGGTTACTGTAGTGTGTTGTGCACTAAATGCAATAGACAGGGACATCTTGCCGAAGATTGTAAGGCTCTCGTTACAAATGCAAATGGTAACAAGACTCCTGCCACCAACGCAAATAGAACTGCTTTGGCTAACATTACTTGTTTTGGGTGTGGAAAACAAGGTCACTATAAGAGCCAGTGCCCGAATCAGAATGGCGGACCTGCACGTGGAAGAGCGTTTGTTATTAATGCTAGAGAGGCACGAGAAGACCCGGAACTTGTTACGGGTACGTTTACCATTAATAACTTATCAGCATCTATTTTATTTGATACTGGCGCCGATAGAAGTTACGTGTGTATAAATTTTTACACTAAATTGAATTGTTCATCATTACCTCTAGATGCTAAGTACTTGATTGAGTTAGCTAATGGTAAGCTAATTAAAGCCGATAAAATTTGTCGTGATTGTGAAATAAATCTAGCCGGAGAAACGTTTAAAATCGACTTAATACCCGTGGAATTAGGAGGTTTTGATGTAATAGTCGGCATGGACTGGATGTCCAAAATAGGAGCGGAAATTGTTTGTGCCAAGAAGGCAATTCGTATTCCTGGTAAGGATAAAATACCGGTGATGATTTATGGAGAGAAGGGTAAGTCAAAGCTAAAACTCATTAGCTGTTTGAAAGCCAAGAAGTGTTTAGAAAAGGGATGTTACGCTATTTTAGCACATGTTAATAAAGTCGAAAAGAAAGAAAAGTGCATCAACGACGTGCCTGTGGCAAGAGATTTTCCTGAAGTTTTTCCGGAAGAGTTGCCGGGATTACCTCCCTTTAGATCGGTAGAATTTCAAATAGATTTAGTACCAGGAGCTGCACCAGTGGCTCGTGCTCCATATAGACTTGCACCGTCCGAGTTAAAAGAACTTCAAAGTCAGTTAAAAGAATTACTGGACCGTGGATTCATACGACCGAGTACTTCACCGTGGGGAGCTCCAATTTTATTTGTTAAGAAGAAAGATGGATCTTTTAGGATGTGTATAGACTATCGTGAATTAAATAAGTTAACTATCAAGAATCGGTATCCACTACCGAGAATTGATGACTTATTTGATCAATTGCAAGGATCATGTGTTTATTCAAAAATCGACTTAAGATCGGGCTATCATCAACTACGCGTCAAAGAAGAGGATATTCCGAAAACTGCTTTTCGGACACGTTATGGTCATTACGAATTTTTGGTTATGCCGTTTGGATTGACGAATGCGCCAGCTGTATTCATGGACCTCATGAATCGAGTTTGTAGTCCGTATTTAGATAAGTTTGTTATCGTTTTCATTGATGATATTCTTATCTATTCCAAGAATGAGCAAGAGCATGAAGAGCATTTAAGGTTGATACTGGAGTTGTTGAGAAAAGAACAACTTTATGCTAAATTTTCTAAGTGTGCTTTCTGGTTGAAAGAAGTGCAATTTCTTGGTCACGTTGTTAATAGCGAAGGAATTCAGGTTGATCCAGCAAAAACTGAAGCTATTGAAAAATGGGAGACTCCTAAGACACCAACGCAGATACGTCAATTTTTGGGTTTAGCCGGTTATTATAGAAGGTTTATTCAAGATTTTTCCCGAATAGCTAAGCCGCTGACAACATTAACGCAAAAAGGGAAGAAATACGAATGGACCTCGGAGCAGGAGAACGCATTTCAATTACTGAAGAAGAAGTTAACTACGGCGCCTATTTTATCGTTACCTGAAGGGAACGATGATTTTGAAATATATTGTGACGCTTCGCGACAAGGTTTTGGTTGTGTTCTTATGCAACGAAAGAAAGTAATTGCATTTGCATCTCGACAATTGAAGATTCACGAGCGGAATTATACGACGCATGATCTAGAATTGGGAGCAGTCGTGTTTGCATTGAAGATGTGGAGACACTACTTGTATGGGGTTAAATTCACTGTGTTTACTGATCATAAAAGCCTTCAACATATTTTTGATCAGAAACAGCTGAACATGAGGCAACGTAGGTGGGTCGAGCTGATAAACGACTATGATTGTGAAATTCGTTATCATCCCGGGAAGGCGAACGTGGTGGCCGATGCTCTAAGCAGAAAGGAACGAGAACCAATCCGAGTACGAGCGATGAACATAAAAATTCGCATGAATCTCAACTCACAAATCAAAGAAGTTCAACGAGAAGCACTTACTAAAGAAAATATAGGAAATGAAATAATGAAGAAGTATGAGAAGCAACTCGTTATGCGGGAAGATGGAATTCGATATTTTGCAAATCGTATTTGGGTACCGAAGTTGGGTGGATTAAGGAAGTTGATATTGAACGAGGCACATAAGACAAGATATTCGATACATCCTGGAGTTGGAAAGATGTACCAAGATCTTAAGACGCATTATTGGTGGCCTAATTTGAAGATAGACGTTGCAACATATGTTGGGGAGTGTTTAACTTGTTCTAAGGTCAAAGCAGAACACCAGAAGCCGTCAGGGTTACTTCAACAACCAGAAATCCCAGAATGGAAATGGGATGGTATTACCATGGATTTCATCACGAAGTTACCAAAGACTGCCTGGGGATACGACACCATTTGGGTGATTGTTGATCGTCTCACCAAGTCTGCACATTTCTTGCCTATAAAGGAAACGGATAGAATGGAGAAACTATTACGATTGTATATAAAGGAAGTTGTTTCAAGGCATGGGATACCTATTTCCATTATATCCGATCGTGATAGTAGATTTACCTCAAAGTTTTGGCAATCACTACAGGAGGCATTAGGAACTCGTTTGGATATGAGTACCGCATATCATCCGCAGACCGACGGGCAGAGTGAAAGAACAATTCAGACTCTTGAAGACATGCTCAGGGCATGTGTGATCGATTTTGGAAACGGTTGGGATAAATATCTATCGTTAGCAGAATTCTCGTATAATAATAGTTATCATGCGAGCATTGGAGCTGCGCCATTCGAAGCATTGTATGGAAGGAAGTGTAGATCTCCTATCTGTTGGAATGAAGTAGGAGATCGACAATTAACTGGTCCCGAGATCATACATGAAACGACTGAGAAGATAGTGCAAATCAAGGAGAGATTAAAAACAGCCCGCAGTCGCCAAAAGAGCTACGCCGATGTCCGAAGGAAACCATTAAAGTTTCAGGTCGGGGACATGGTTATGCTAAAGGTGTCACCTTGGAAAGGTGTAATACGTTTCGGCAAAAGGGGTAAACTGAACCCAAGATACGTAGGCCCGTTTAAGATCATCGAACGCATTGGACCGGTAGCTTATCGACTCGAGTTACCACAACAACTCGCCGGAGTACATAATACCTTTCACGTCTCAAACCTTAAGAAGTGTCTTGCAAAGGAAGACCTCACCATTCCTCTTGAGGAAATCCATGTCAACGAGAAACTACAATTCGTCGAAGAACCAATCGAAATCATGGACCGTGAAGTTAAACAGCTCAAACAGAGCAATATACCGATTGTTAAGGTTCGTTGGAATGCTAGAAGAGGTCCCGAGTTTACTTGGGAACGAGAGGATCAGATGAAGCAAAAGTATCCACACTTGTTTCTCGATGACGCAAAATAGGTACAATTTTAAAATTTCGGGACGAAATTTATTTAACGGGGAGGTAATGTAACGACCCGCACTTTTTCGATCATTCTATACTTATAAGATTAATATTTACATAAATTAAACCTTGCCAACATGATAAGCAATCCAAATTGTCGAGATTTATATTTCCGAAAAGAGTTTTACACAACGTTTGACCGTCTAGTTTGACCGATGATATCACGAACTATACAATATATGATAATTGTACGTTTGTGTATATAAATGTATATATACATATTTAACATGATTAATAAATGTTTTAATATCTCATTTTGTATTTATTCATTGCGGGTATATTAAACATCTAAAAATGAACCATTAAAAATTGAATTGCTAACCTCGGACTGCTAACTTCGGACTAAGGAAATATTCAAAGTATTAAAAGTATAACAAGTATATATATATAACGTTTGTTTAAAATGAAAACATATTGATATATTATATATGGATAGGTTCGTGATATCAACCGGAAGACCGAGTCAAATTATTTATATCATCAAGACAAAAGTGAGTATATAGTCCCACTTTTAAACTCTAAATATTTCGGGATGAGAATACATGTACTTTATGTTTTACGCTATGGACACAAGTAACTGAAAAATATATTCTACGTTGAGTTGTACCACTGGCATACTTCCCTGTAGCTTGGTAACTAATATTTACAGCGGTATTGTAAACGCGAATCCTGTTGATAGATCTATCGGGCCTGACAACCCCAACCGGACTGGACGACCAGTATTCAACGGTTGCACAGTACTTCGTTTTGTGACTACACTTGGTACGGTGTAGTAAGATTTCATATTAAAGGGAATATGCGACGTGAAAATGTTAAGTATGGTTACCGAGTGCTCAACCACTTAGAATACTTTTATTAAACTGTTTATATACGAAATCTTGTGGTCTATATATATATATTGCTGCCGGCATTAAACCTATATCTCACCAACTTTATGTTGACCTTTTTAAAACATGTCTATTCTCAGGTGATTTCTAAAGCTTCCGCTGTATCATGTTGGATCTAACCAGGATCTTGCGTACGCATGTTTGTGTCAAAAATAAAACTGCATATCCGAGATGTTGCATTGTAAAATATGCTAGAAACCGTGTTGTTGTCATCATTTGTAAAGTTTGTAAGTCGAAGATTATCGCTAAACGTTAATCTTCTTTTTATTGTCTTAAGCTTGTAACAAAAATAATGGTTATGGTTTGTAATGTATAATATATGCAGTTTTCTTTCAAAAATGTCTCATATAGAGGTCAATACCTCGCAATGAAATCATACGTTATCTAACGCGTTCTTATGGTTAAGGACGGGTTATGACAAAAACTATTAAATACGATACAATTTTACACAAGATATTTATTTATTTATAGAATGGATATACTTAAACCTTGCTACAACACTTATAGGCAGTGTACCTAATCGTACAGTAGTGTAGTTTTTAGTAAGTCCGGTTCGTTCCACAGGGAAATCTTTAAACAAAGCTCAACGCTATATTAGTTTACTTTTATAAAAATACAAATATATATATAAGTAATATTATTATTATAAAGGGGGGTTTTTACCGTTTAATGACCGGTTTGTCGATTTTAAGACTTTAGTCGCAGTTAAAATCTAATGTAAAATATAAAATAAATACAAGACTTAAATTAAAGCGTAAAGTAAATAACGATAATGAAATTGCGAATAATAAAAGTGCGATAAAATAAACTTGCGATAATTAAAAAGTACGATAATTAAAAGTGCGATTAAATAACAATAAATAAAAGTGCGATAATTAGAAGTGCAATTAAATATAAAATAAAGGAAATTAAATATGAAATAAAAGAATTATGCTTATTTAAACTTCCGTAATCATGATGTTTGACGTGTTAATTTTAGTTTTATGCCCATGGGTTAATTGTCCTTTGTCCTGGATTATTTAATATGTCCGTCTGATTTTTGTCCATAACAGTCCATCAGTCATAAATATAAAGTGCGAGTGTCCTCATCAAATTATTCTTATACCCGAAGTTAAATATTCCAACTAATTGGGGATTCGAATTGTAACAAGGTTTTAATACTTTGTTTAATGAATACACCAGGTTATCGACTGCGTGTAAACCAAGGTTTTACTACTTTGTTAACAATTACACCAATTACCCTTGAATGTAATTTCACCCCTGTTTTAATTATTATAGTGGCTATTAATCCATTCCCGTGTCCGGTTAAATGAACGATTATTCGTACATATAAATACCCCGCCCATCGTGTCCGATCGAGTGTATATGGTAATTTATAGGGACGCCCAATTGTAAATCTTTATATTAACATTAACAAACTTTCATTTAGTTAAACAAATATAAAGCCCATTAATAGCCCATAGTCTAATTTCCACAAGTGTCGTTCTTTTGTCCAAACCCCAATTATGGTACAAAGCCCAATTACCCAATTTTAGTAATTAGCCCAACATCATGATTACTTCGTTTTAAATAAGCATAATAATAACTTAGCTACGAGACATTAATGTAAAAAGGTTGAACATAACTTACAATGATTAAAAATAGCGTAGCGTTACACGGACAGAATTTCGACTTACACCCTTACAACAATCGCTAACATACCCTTATTATTAGAATTATAATTAAAATTAAAATTAAAATATAAATTATATATATATATATATATCGTATGAATGAGGAGAAAAAAGATGATAATTTTGATCAGAATTCGGTTGGCTTTATAGCCAGAGTTGATTTTTGGGGCTCCGCGACTCGCGGCAAAATCCCCTTCAAACTCCGCGAGTCGCGGAGATAGAAATTACAGCTCAGTCCTTGGAGTTTTCTCTAAGGGGTTAAATTCTTTCGGATTTTAAAATTTTTATATTAAACACTTGGTTACCATTAAAAATACTAGTAAAGCAGTAGTTGTATTAGAATCTAGTGCTCTCTGATAAAAAAGAACAGCCCTAGTCTTATATACTGACTACCCAATTCTAGTAAAATTTTTCAAAATTTTCAATTAAATGAATTTAAAATCATGTTTATACATATTTATGAACGATAAAACTAGGTTTTAACACCGAAATTATTGTTACCTCGGAAAGGACATAAATTGAGAAACAAACCAAAATGTTAAAATTCATTTAAAATGGAATAGAGGACGATAAAAAGGAAAATAAAAGCCAAGTGTGGGAAAATTTACCAAGTTATTTTAAACATATGTCACATATATCTGTAACAAATAACTGAAAATACTTTTGCTTTGGACTAAACTAAACTGTTTTACCCGATGAAAGAAAAGAAGAGATGGATCTACACGATGAATCAATTCCATCATTAAAAGGAAGTAAAGTCTTCCGAAAAAGACACGCGCTTCTTGATTTAGGTCATGAAGTTGTCGTCCAGACCAGCTGTAGGTTGACGAAAAATCTAGAAAAGTCATCACTAAAATCAGCAGGAAATCCACGGACCTCAGCATTAAACAGGGTCGCCAAGTGGTCAGATTTATCCTAACCATGAGAAGGATTTATCTCGTACAATGGGGGGCACCGTGCAAATTAGCTTGATAAGACTAATGAATCAGATCCCCAGAAAGGATAATCTCCTTAAAGATTAAAAATCAGCTTTTAAGACTGATATTACTCAATCCCAGAGATTGACCTTAAAGATTGAGAATTACAAACTCATGGAATTCAATGATATCTAAACTCGAGCTTGAACGAGAAAATATTTTGATCAAAATTACAAACCGATTTGTTTTCTGAAAACCCTATTTTCAATGCGTTCATTACCATTGAACGTAAAATCCTAGGAATTCACCTGGAATTCATTAGGTCACCTGAACTAAATCGGGTGTCAACCGTAAGAACGGTGGTTGCATAACATGGTCAAAGACAGGACCTTGTGCTAGACCGAAAAATTATAAGGGTGAGCTTTACTATTGCTCCTACCAAGGATAGTAATTGCGTCCGACACGTTATAGACCATAATCAAAAGCATGTCACGGGACATTGCCTTAACAGTTGCTTGTTCAACGCTTTCCTTTCAACCGGACGGTAGTTTACCGAAAGGTAATATACGGGACAAGTAAACTGGACGTGTTGCTTTCCAAATACAAGGTTAGCAAGTGGGTGACACAAAACCGCAAGTTTTGAGCTAAAATTTTCAAATCTGAAACCCACCAAACCCACAAAAATATTTTGCAAACACCGGTAAAGGGTTATTCCGGAAAACTTATCTAGGGTAAAAACTAGATTTCAAAAGATCAAATGTTTTCATAAAGATCCAATTTCCTTAATGGATCTAAATTTTTATAGTCATGTGGGACTGTAAACCATATCGTTACTACCATTGTTTATACCGCCGTATAGAAATCACTGATGTACAAAGTGTGAAGAATAAAGAAGTGATTCTAGTATTTCAAGACGATATTGCTTGAGGACAAGCAACGCTCAAGTGTGGGAATATTTGATAATGCTAAAAACGAACATATATTTCATAGCATTATTCCTCAAGAAAGACAAGCTTTTAGTTGCAATTGTTCTATTTACAAGTGATATTCGTTTAAATAATAAAAGGTGAAGACAAAAGACAGATTCGACGAATTGAAGACGCAAACGACCAAAAAGCTCAAAAGTACAAAAGACAATCAAAAAGGTTCCAATTATTGATAAGAAACGTCTCGAAATCACAAGAGTACAAGATTCAAAACGCAAAGTACAAGATATTAAATTGTACGCGAGGACGTTCGAAAATCCGGAACCGGGACCAGAGTCAACTCTTAACGCTCGACGCAACGGACTAAAAATTACAAGTTAACTATGTATATAAATATAATATAATATATAATTAATTATATTAATTATATATATATTATATTTATATATAAAAAACCGTCGGCAGAGAAAACTCCAAGGACTGAGCTGTAAATACTATCTCCGCGACTCGCGGAGTTTGAAGGGGATTTTGCCGCGAGTCGCGGAGCCCCAAATTTCAACTCTGGCTATAAAGGAAACCGAATTCTGATCAAATTTCATATTCTATTTCTCTATCTCTCTATCTATACGTAAAATTTATATATATATATATATAATTTATATTTTAATTTTAATTCTAATAATAAGGGTATGTTAGCAATTGTTGTAAGGGTGTAAGTCGAAATTCTGTCCGTGTAACGCTACGCTATTTTTAATCATTGTAAGTTATGTTCAACCTTTTTACATTAATGTCTTGTAGCTAAGTTATTATTATGCTTATTTAAAACGAAGTAATCATGATGTTGGGCTAATTACTAAAATTGGGTAATTGGGCTTTGTACCATAATTGGGGTTTGGACAAAAGAACGACACTTGTGGAAATTAGACTATGGGCTATTAATGGGCTTTATATTTGTTTAACTAAATGATAGTTTGTTAATGTTAATATAAAGATTTACAATTGGGAGTCCCTATAAATTACCATATACACTCGATCGGACACGATGGGCGGGGTATTTATATGTACGAATAATCGTTCATTTAACCGGACACGGGAATGGATTAATAGCCACTATAATAATTAAAACAGGGGTGAAATTACATTCAAGGGTAATTGGTGTAATTGTTAACAAAGTAGTAAAACCTTGGTTTACACGCAGTCGATAACCTGGTGTATTCATTAAACAAAGTATTAAAACCTTGTTACAATTCGAATCCCCAATTAGTTGGAATATTTAACTTCGGGTATAAGAATAATTTGATGAGGACACTCGCACTTTATATTTATGACTGATGGACTGTTATGGACAAAAACCAGACGGACATATTAAATAATCCAGGACAAAGGACAATTAACCCATGGGCATAAAACTAAAATTAACACGTCAAACATCATGATTACGGAAGTTTAAATAAGCATAATTCTTTTATTTCATATTTAATTTCCTTTATTTTATATTTAATTGCACTTCTAATTATCGCACTTTTATTTATTGTTATTTAATCGCACTTTTAATTATCGTACTTTTTAATTATCGCAAGTTTATTTTATCGCACTTTTATTATTCGCAATTTCATTATCGTTATTTACTTTACGCTTTAATTTAAGTCTTGTATTTATTTTATATTTTACATTAGATTTTAACTGCGACTAAAGTCTTAAAATCGACAAACCGGTCATTAAACGGTAAAAACCCCCCTTTATAATAATAATATTACTTATATATATATTTGTATTTTTATAAAAGTAAACTAATATAGCATTGAGCTTTGTTTAAAGATTTCCCTGTGGAACGAACCGGACTTACTAAAAACTACACTACTGTACGATTAGGTACACTGCCTATAAGTGTTGTAGCAAGGTTTAAGTATATCCATTCTATAAATAAATAAATATCTTGTGTAAAATTGTATCGTATTTAATAGTTTTTCCTAGTAAAATATAAACTATTTTATATACACCTCGCTTAACATCATATTCTCAGTCCCAAAATATATATTGCGAAAGCATTTAAAAAGGGATTAATGAAACTCACCATACTGTATTTTGTAGTAAAAAATACATATGACGTCATTGAACAAGTGTAAGGTTAGCCTCGGATTCACGAACCTATATCATTTGTATATATATTAAAATATATAATGAAATTCACATAAATTTATCTATTAATATATATATATATATATATATATATATATATTTGTAGTTATTTAGGGTTTATATTAAATTCCATTTAAAACATATATTTATATTATCTCTCAAATTATATGTTATATATATTTATTTTGTATATATATTTTAAAATAGTTAATACTTATTCATTTAGTTATATTAGTATGTATATCCATATATATATATATATATATATATATATATATATATATATATATATATATATATATATATATATATATATATATTATGTTTGAAAATCAATAGTTAGTTACATGTAAATATTTATCTATATAATGTTAATATATAGTTATATGAGATATTAATATCGTTATAGTGTATGTACTAAATGCATTTTGTATACAAAATATTTACTTGTTAAAAATGATAGTTTTGGTATTAATGAGTTTCTAATAATAATAACTTTATTAATAATGATAACACTAATAATAATAAAATTATAATAAGGACATAACTACCTTCAATGCTTTTCCTAAAAAAAATGGCATGAACTAGGATTGAACCCACGATCTTCAACTAACGAGACACACTCCAAACCACTCATGTATTTGCTGTTTTTCTGATCATATATGCAGCCTCAATCTATTTAACTCATTTATTGTCTTGGTTCCATCAACGGCCCAACAGAAAAAATCCAACCAAGTAATCGGCCCAACCCTTTAATTAGAACTTGGCCTAGTATCACTATCATTTACGGCCCAAATTAACTAAATAAAGAATCAGATTAACAACTGCATTGTATTCTGTTTCTATCAAGTATCACAACGTCACTTTTGAGTGACTTAAAAAGTCGGCCAGCAATCAACAATATATCCGTATTAATTAATCGTCAATCAACTAGTTGGAACCCATCCAAATTCCCTTATTGTTATCATTGATCATCTTTAATTATTACTTCCTTTTTATCACCACATATCTCATTCCTTTCTTTATAAATCTTATCATCTATCATAGTGAAAGAAACGAAAAAATAGAAACAATACTATAGCAGTAACACACGTTGCTGTTTTGGCAGTATCAAGCAGAAAGAAAGAAGCTGCAGGTTGCAGCTGAGGATGATGGTGTTTAACGGCTTAAGGTGGTGACTTTAAAGGTGTTTGTCGATTATTTTCAAACAGAAATAGAAGGTATCAAAGGGAAGATGGTGGTAATTCTATAGGTGGTGTTGGTGACATTCGAATGGATTTGTGAATTGTAACAGAAAACAGATGTAACAAAGAGTAATTCACGATGAAAATTGAAGGATGAGAGGAAAACGTAGAGAGGGAAATTAAGAGAGAGAGAGAGAGAGAGAGAGAAGAAAGTAGTGGTTTTTCCATGGTGTTCGAAGGTGGTGTTTTAATGGTGGTTTATGGTGACGGGTTGTTCGTTGATTCTTGTTCAAATAAGAAAGAATGAAAGAGTGTTAGTAGTTTGTGAGGTTGATGGTGATTATCATGGTTCGAGGGTAAGAGATGGTGGTTCTCGGACAAGAGAGGAATACAAAGATAATAATAATTTCGATGGAGTTCATGAGGATAAATGATGATGATTGAAAGGTGGGTTTGGTGTTGGTTCGATGGTTGTAGCAGATGGGTCATGAAGGTTGCTCAAGGTGTTGGTGTTTGGTTGATCAAGGTGGTTTCACGGTGTTGAAGTGATTAAGTCGTTGGTTGGCATAAACAATCGGTTACAGCAGCTGCAATACGAAGGGATGTTTGAATGGTTGGGTCATGATTGGTAATTGAAGAAGAAAAGAAAAAAAAATATAGCAGCAGGTTGACGTTGTAGTTTTGTGATGAAATGAAATGGGTTTCGGTTTATGTTATTAGAAATCGACGTAGCTAGTGGAGTTGTTGAGTTTGATTTATGTTGTTTTCAATCGATTCACATTGATGTAATTTCAACTAAATTGACTCAATTAATTCTTGTCTTATTGTTTGATTTACTCGACAATATTTATTCTGTCAGACATAAAATAAAGAAAAGAATAATTGATGCTAACAGATTTTGTTTTGTTCTTGTTGATGAAATTCCTAATTGGTACTATTTATGAGACAAGAACAAATTACCTACAGATTGACAACAATGGAAAACAGAATACGGTCATAATTGTATGTATTTTGTATTTAAGCATATTTACATAATTATCTGTTTATAATACGTATGAATCTGTATATATGAACCCAAACTGATTCTTAATACATAAATCTGCGTACTAGTATTTATCTGTTTGTATATATACCTTTATATAATATTCTGTGTATATAATACGTATAAGTCTATATGATATAATTAATCTTAATAATAAATATAATTATAATTGTGATGACCCGGAAATTTCTGACCAAATTTAAACTTAATCTTTGTTTGAGTAACATTTTCGACACGATAAACAAAGTCTGTAAAACTGAATCTCAAAATTTTTGAACTATTTTCATATATTCAAATACCTTTCGGTTGTTCTCGACGATTCAAGAACAATTATATGTATATAGATACATATATATATACTATAACTTGAAAACGTAACAATGTATTAATTTTTTTGATACCGTACATTAAACTTATTGGTTTAAATATTTATTTGAATATATATGATAAGTTGGAATATTAATTGTATGAATAATTTACGACGTATATTTAAAACGTGTTTATGAATGTTGAAAATATATATTAACTTGGTCATAAAACGATTTGTTATTATATATATATATATATATATATATATATATATATATATATATATATATATATATATATATATATATTAACAAATAGCGAGACAATGATTTATAGAAGTAAATGACCAAAACACTCGAAAGTTTAAGATACACTTTGAATGATATAGTTTATTGATAATTTAAGACTATATTTTGACAAAAGTACGAGTCACAAAATGTAAATTGCGAGTTTTCTAAACGTACGAAAGTGCGTTCGAGAAACCGGAACTGGGACATAAGTCGAGTGACAACGTACGAGTCATCGGAACAAAAATTACAAGTCAACTATGCACATGAATTTAATATAATAGATAATTAATTATTTAAATTATATATATTATATATATTATATTTAATTATGTCGACAAACAAGAAAACAAAAAAATATGTGAGCTGGATCTGACGGCCATGCGATCACATGAGAAATAGGCATAAAACCCATGCGATCGCATGGGCATCAGAATCAGGAATTATGGCTATAAATACCAGGTTTCTTGCGCATGTGTTTTTTACACCTATTACTATGTAAGTATTTATTATTATTATTATTATTATTATTATTATTATTATTATTATTATTATTATTATTATTATTATTATTATTATTATTATTATTATATTATTAAGATTATTATTATTATTAATCTTAATATTTTTAGTAATATTATACATAAAATATTACGACAAGGTCATGAGCGTGTCACTTTCAAAACAAGCTTCAAACGGGATAGAACTAAGGAAATTATGGGTTATAGCTATGGAGGTTATGGGTAATGTTCATGGGTATTGTTCGCAAGTCAAACCTAGTATTTATCATCTCTGTTGCGTCTACGTACTTTCCTGCAATATTGAATCTCAATATTGATAGGTTGAGATCTAGGATTATTTGATATTCCGAGTTTCGGTCACATTACGATGAACAACTTTATGTGCTGCTAAGGTGAGTTTCATAAGATCTCTTTTACTCTCTACATTTTTGGGCTGAGAATACATGCAAATGCTTTATTAACCGATATACAATATTTATATGCGTGAGTTTCATTGCTCCCTTTTTAATTGCTTTTGCAATATATATTTTTGGGCTGAGAATACATGCACTTTATTTTAAACGCAATGGATACAAGTACATACTAAATTCTACACTGAGTTTGAACCGAAAATCCCTTAGCTTTGGTAACTAGTAACTGCCGGTTATAGGAACTGGTGGGCGCGAGTAGTAGTATATGGATCCATAGGGCTTGATATCCCCATCTGAGCTAGAGCACTAGCCTTTTAACGGACGTATGCTATTTGAGAAGCGTACACGTTGGTTTGCGTGTATTATTAAGATGATTATACAAAGGGTATAAATTATATATACGTTAAGTTTAGTTACCAGGGTGCTCAATTTCGTAGAATATTTTGATAAACGTTTCGGATGAAACAACTGAAATCTTGTGATCCACCTTTATATACAGATTATGCGAAACACTAAAACTATGAACTCACCAACCTTTGTGTTGACATTTGTTAGCATGTTTATTCTCAGGTTTCTTAGAAGTCTTCCGCTGTTTGCTTATATGTTAGACAAGCTATGTGCATGGAGTCTTACATGGCATATTTATCATGGAAACGTTGCATTCACCAAATCATCACCATGTATCTTATTTTGACTGCATTGTCAACGGAATTACTATTGTAAACTATTATTTACGGTGATTGTCTATATGTAGAAATCATCAGATGTCGAAAACCTTTGATTTAAATATTCATTTATGGTGTGCCTTTTCAAAAGAATGCAATGTTTACAAAACTTATCATATAGAGGTCAAATACCTAGCAATGAAATTGATGAATGACGTGTTCGTCCATATGGATTTGGAGCGATCGTCACAGTTCGTATCGAAAATCAATTTTCCCCTTGCGATATCTGTGTTACATCATAAAAGAAACTATTTTAGTTTCTAAATTCTGAAACTTCCAAGTTTAAAATGTGAATATTTTGGAAGTGGTGTTGGGAGCTGAAGCATGAGTTAGTATAATATAATGACACTTGATCAACGTGATTATATTACAGTAAGTCATGTTGAGTTTCTAATGGAACGTGACAAAGGTTCACAGATCACACCCTCATCATAAACCATGTTACATAACTCTTTCATTCTATATAATCTCTAAATATATCAAGAAAATATATTTCTTGATGATTCGGTCTTTTCCGGATATTCTGGTAATTTGACAAGTCAGATTGTGCCATTACCTTTTCTTTCTTAGAACATTAATTATGTTTATTCTAAAATTCATACCTACGAATTCTGGACCATTACTCGCTTGACTTAAGGTCGGGAAGAGAAAATGAAAGCATGAAGCTTCGAAATATAACGGAGAACATAAAGTCCGATAACAACCCCGAAATTACAAACCGTGTATATCAATGCGTATAGCAATATAAAGACACGGGAGAATGAAAAACACTATAACCCCAAGGTAATGGTAGAAGAAAGTAATTTCCTCTGGTGGTAGATGAAAAAGAAGAATGACAGATATGAAAGTTAGGAGTATATCAAGAATCAGAACTGGATGAAGCATTTCACAATCTTTTGAAAGTATGAAATGAGGAAGAAGATGTAGGAGTAGTGAAAATAATGAAACAGAAGAGGTTAATTTATAGCAAAACATCGGACGCAGCAATAGAGGCAGATTACGCATTTAATCAAAGAAAATCCTAATTTCCGCAAATTCCGAAAAATTAAATCTTATTATGAATATTTTCTATTCCTTAAAATCCGAAAATCAATCGTTACTACATCAAGAGATAAGACGCATCTCTATTCTCCATTTCACTTGATTACGATAACTTCTCTCATACGCTTCGAGTAATTGGATTATTTTATCCATATTATTCAAACATAGATAAAACTCTATTATCAACTCATATTCGTCATTAAAACATTTTTATTGTTAGCCGTGATGACCTCACTCAAATTTCGGGACGAAATTTCTTTAACGGGTAGGTACTGTGATGACCCGGAAATTTCTGACCAAATTTAAACTTAATCTTTGTATGATTAACATTTCCGACACGAAAAACAAAGTCTGTAAAACTGAATCTCAAAATTTTTGAACTACTTTTATATATTTAAATACCCTTCGGTTGTTTTCGATGATTCGCTAACAATTATATGTAAATAGATACATATATACTATAACTTGAAAAGGTAACAATGTATTAATTGTTTGATACCGTACATTAAACTTATTGGTTTAAATAACTATTTGAATATATATATGATAAGTTGAAATATTTATTATTAAAATTTATTTATAAATAACTTCCAATGTGTATTTAAAAACTGATTTATGTATATTAAAAAGATATATACATATATATAATTTCAAGTTATTTAGTAAACGATAGTAACATTCGTTTATTGGTTCGATTGATATTTAGATAAGTTAACTAAAGCATTTAAGATGAACCAGTAAAACACTAACTTGCTACAGTATTTTCAAATTGCTACAGTACCCGAAATGCTACAGCGTTTTTGAAAATCACTATTTGCTACAGTGAAATTGACTTTGCTACAGTGAATTGCTACAGTAAATAAAAAGGGAGCAAATGAAACTCACCTTAGCAGCATATAAAGTCGTTCACCAAAATGTGATCGAAACTCAGAGTATCAAATAACCGTAGATCTCAACGTATCAATATTGTGATTCAATATTGCAGAAAAGTACGTAGACGTAACGGAGATGATAAATACTAGATTTGATTCACAAATATACCCCCGAACATTACCCATAACCTCCTTGGCAATAACCCATAATTTTGTTAGCTCTATCCCGCTCAAAACCCATTTTGAAAGTGACACGCTCAAGACCTCGTCGTAGTATTTTATGTATAATAATACTACTAATAATAATAAGAATAATAATAATAATAATAATCTTAATAATAATAATAATAATAATAATAATAATAATAATAATAATACGGAGTAAAAAAAAAATAGATTGAGGATATATATTGGCCAAATGATCGAGCTTTATAATGTCTCCGTATTATTATTATTATTATTATTATTATTATTATTATTATTATTATTATTATTATTATTATTATTATTATTATTATTATTATTAAGATTATTATTATTATTATTCTTATTATTATTAGTAGTATTATTATACATAAAATACTACGACGAGGTCTTGAGCGTGTCACTTTCAAAATGGGTTTTGAGCGGGATAGAGCTAACAAAATTATGGGTTATTGCCAAGGAGGTTATGGGTAATGTTCGGGGGTATATTTGTGAATCAAATCTAGTATTTATCATCTCCGTTACGTCTACGTACTTTTCTGCAATATTGAATCACAATATTGATACGTTGAGATTTACGGTTATTTGATACTCTGAGTTTCGATCACATTTTGGTGAACGACTTTATATGCTGCTAAGGTGAGTTTCATTTGCTCCCTTTTTATTTACTGTAGCAATTCACTGTAGCAAAGTCAATTTCACTGTAGCAAATAGTGATTTTCGAAAACACTGTAGCATTTTGGGTACTGTAGCAATTTGAAAATACTGTAGCAAGTTAGTGTTTTACTGGTTCATCTTAAATGCTTTAGTTAACTTATCTAAATATCAATCGAACCAATAAACGAATGTTACTATCGTTTACTAAATAACTTGAAATTATATATATGTATATATCTTTTTAATATACATAAATCAGTTTTTAAATACACATTGGAAGTTATTTATAAATAAATTTTAATAATAAATATTTCAACTTATCATATATATATTCAAATAGTTATTTAAACCAATAAGTTTAATGTACGGTATCAAACAATTAATACATTGTTACCTTTTCAAGTTATAGTATATATGTATCTATTTACATATAATTGTTAGCGAATCATCGAAAACAACCGAAGGGTATTTAAATATATAAAAGTAGTTCAAAAATTTTGAGATTCAGTTTTACAGACTTTGCTTTTCGTGTCGGAAATGTTAATCATACAAAGATTAAGTTTAAATTTGGTCAGAAATTTCCGACCCGTCAAAATCGCTATTGACGCGGCACGTTAATCATTGATTCCACAGTGAGGTTTTGACCTCTATATGATACGTTTTGTTAAAATATTGCATTCATTAAAATAAGTGACTTTCTAAACATAGAAAGTTATAAACATGTGGGCGAGTGCTTAGGTATAAGCAAAACCCCAAAATACATAAGTCTTTAATTTACAGGTTGACATCACAGTCCAATTATTTATTACACAATGCAGTTTTATTTTGAATGCAATAAACTTTGTACAAAGCATGAGAGACTCCATGCAGGCAACAAGCACATCACAGCGGAAGCATTCTAAGGACATGAGAATAAAACATGCTAAAAAGTCAACACGAATGTTGGTGAGTTATAGGTTTAATTGCTCGAGTCATAAACATATATAAAGATAGACCACAAGATTTCATCAAAAGTTTATCAATAGATTCTACGTAACAGAGCACCCTGGTAACTAAACTTAACGCTATAGTGATAATTACCCCATTCGTTTTAATACGCGCAAACCAACGTGTCTTAAACTCAAATAACATACGTCCGTTAAAAGGCTAGCGCTCTAGCTCGGACGGGGATGTCAAGCCCTATGGATCCATATACAATTATTCGCGCCCACCAGTCCATATCCTATGTACTGGCAGCTACTAGTTACCAAAGCTAAGGGATTTTCGGTTTAACTCAATGTAGAATTTTGTATGTACTTGTGTCTTATTGCGTTTAAAATAAATTGCATGTATTCTCAGCCCAAAAATATTTAAAGCATTTAAAAAGGGAGACTATAACTCACAGTTCAATATTGCGATTCAATATTGTAGGCAAATTGCGTAGACGTAATGATGGTAGATGACTGTATGGTTGGCCTTGGATTCAAGAACAATACCCCGAATAATACCTAATATTTCCTTAGCTTAAAGCGGTTTGAAACCCGAATTAAAAACACCCTCGTATATACCTTATTATTATTAAACTTAAATTTAAAATTATAATTATAATATAAATATAAATATTAAGAGAAATGTGAAAAACTTCGTCGAACAAACTGCGTATTTATATTACTTTTCGATTTACTGTAGCTCATGCGATCGCATGAGTTTTCAGTGTTTTTGCCATGCGATCGCATGGCCGCCTTTTCTGTTTTTGTTTGCTAGTTCGTCGACATCAAATAGTATTTACTGTAGCAAATAGTGTTTTACTGTAGCAAAATAGTGTTTTACGGTAGCAAATAGTGTTTACTGTAGCAAATAGTGTTTACTGTGGCAAAGTCGTTTTCACTGTAGCAAAGTCGTTTTCACTGTAGCACTGTAGCAAAATACGGTTTCACTGTAGCAAATAGTGTTTTACTGTAGCAAAGTCATTTTTACTGTAGCAATTAATGTTTTACTGTAGGAAAGTCGTTTTTACTTGTACATCTTATAATATATATATATATATATATATATATATATATATATATATATATATATATATATATATATATATATATATATATATATATATACATACATATATGTATATTTACATAATATTAAATCATAAAGAGAATTGGTTTAAATTAGTCGAAATTTTTCGGGTCATCACAGTACCTCCCCGTTAAAGAAAATTTCGTCCCGAAATTTTGAGTAGTACCTGTTTCATGAGCGATATCAGTGAACAAATGTGGATACTTTTGCTTCATTTGATCTTCACGTTCCCAAGTAAACTCGGGTCCTCGTCTTGCGTTCCAACGAACTCTAACTATCGGTATTTTGCTTTGTTTTAATTGTTTGACCTCACGGTCCATGATTTCAACAGGTTCTTCGATAAAATGGAGTTTATCATTGATTCGTATTTCGTCAAGAGGAATTACGACATCTTCTTCAGCTAAACATTTCTTCAAATTTGACACGTGAAATGTGTTGTGAACACTACTAAGTTCTTGCGGTAGCTTTAATCGATAAGCAACTGTTCCAATTCTTTCCGTGATTTCAAAGGGTCCTACGTACCTAGGACTTAGCTTTCCTCGTTTACCGAATCGTACAACGCCTTTCCAGGGTGACACTTTCAACATGACTTTGTCGCCCACTTGAAATTCTAGCGGTTTTCTTCTTACATTGAAATGTCCCGTTCTTATTGATTAAAAACGTTCCATATTAATTGATTTCGTTGCGAGGTTTTGACCTCTATATGAGACGTTTTTCAAAGACTGCATTCATTTTTAAAACAAACCATAACCTTTATTTCATAAATAAAGGTTTAAAAAGCTTTACGTAGATTATCAAATAATGATAATCTAAAATATCCTGTTTACACACGACCATTACATAATGGTTTACAATACAAATATGTTACATCGAAATCAGTTTCTTGAATGCAGTTTTTACACAATATCATACAAACATGGACTCCAAATCTTGTCCTTATTTTAGTATGCAACAGCGGAAGCTCTTAGTATTCACCTGAGAATAAACATGCTTTAAACGTCAACAAAAATGTTGGTGAGTTATAGGTTTAACCTATATATATCAAATCGTAACAATAGACCACAAGATTTCATATTTCAATACACATCCCATACATAGAGATAAAAATCATTCATATGGTGAACACCTGGTAACCGACAATAACAAGATGCATATATAAGAATATCCCCATCATTCCGGGACACCCTTCGGATATGATATAAATTTCGAAGTACTAAAGCATCCGGTACTTTGGATGGGGTTTGTTAGGCCCAATAGATCTATCTTTAGGATTCGCGTCAATTAGGGTGTCTGTTCCCTAATTCTTAGATTACCAGACTTAATAAAAAGGGGCATATTCGATTTCGATAATTCAACCATAGAATGTAGTTTCACGTACTTGTGTCTATTTTGTAAATCATTTATAAAACCTGCATGTATTCTCATCCCAAAAATATTAGATTTTAAAAGTGGGACTATAACTCACTTTCACAGATTTTTACTTCGTCGGGAAGTAAGACTTGGCCACTGTTGATTCACGAACCTATAACAATATATACATATATATTAAAGTATGTTCAAAATATATTTACAACACTTTTAATATATTTTGATGTTTTAAGTTTATTAAGTCAGCTGTCCTCGTTAGTAACCTATAACTAGTTGTCCACAGTTAGATGTACAGAAATAAATCGATAAATATTATCTTGAATCAATCCACGACCCAGTGTATACGTATCTCAGTATTGATCACAACTCAAACTATATATATTTTGGAATCAACCTCAACCCTGTATAGCTAACTCCAACATTCACATATAGAGTGTCTATGGTTGTTCCGAAATATATATAGATGTGTCGATATGATAGGTCGAAACATTGTATACGTGTCTATGGTATCTCAAGATTACATAATATACAATACAAGTTGATTAAGTTATGGTTGGAATAGATTTGTTACCAATTTTCACGTAGCTAAAATGAGAAAAATTATCCAATCGTGTTTTACCCATAACTTCTTCATTTTAAATCCGTTTTGAGTGAATCAAATTGCTATGGTTTCATATTGAACTCTATTTTATGAATCTAAACAGAAAAAGTATAGGTTTATAGTCAGAAAAATAAGTTACAAGTCGTTTTTGTAAAGGTAGTCATTTCAGTCGAAAGAACGACGTCTAGATGACCATTTTAGAAAACATACTTCCACTTTGAGTTTAACCATAATTTTTGGATATAGTTTCATGTTCATAATAAAAATCATTTTCTCAGAATAACAACTTTTAAATCAAAGTTTATCATAGTTTTTAATTAACTAACCCAAAACAGCCCGCGGTGTTACTACGACGGCGTAAATCCGGTTTTACGGTGTTTTTCGTGTTTTCAGGTTTTAAATCATTAAGTTAGCATATCATATAGATATAGAACATGTGTTTAGTTGATTTTAAAAGTCAAGTTAGAAGGATTAACTTTTGTTTGCGAACAAGTTTAGAATTAACTAAACTATGTTCTAGTGATTACAAGTTTAAACCTTCGAATAAGATAGCTTTATATGTATGAATCGAATGATGTTATGAACATCATTACTACCTTAATTTCCTTGGATAAACCTACTGGAAAAGAGAAAAATGGATCTAGCTTCAATGGATCCTTGGATGGCTCGAAGTTCTTGAAGCAGAATCATGACACGAAAACAAGTTCAAGTAAGATCATCACTTGAAATAAGATTGTTATAGTTATAGAAATTGAACCAAAGTTTGAATATGATTATTACCTTGTATTAGAATGATAACCTACTGTAAGAAACAAAGATTTCTTGAGGTTGGATGATCACCTTACAAGATTGGAAGTGAGCTAGCAAACTTGAAAGTATTCTTGATTTTATGAAACTAGAACTTTTGGAATTTATGAAGAACACTTAGAACTTGAAGATAGAACTTGAGAGAGATCAATTAGATGAATAAAATTGAAGAATGAAAGTGTTTGTAGGTGTTTTTGGTCGTTGGTGTATGGATTAGATATAAAGGATATGTAATTTTGTTTTCATGTAAATAAGTCATGAATGATTACTCATATTTTTGTAATTTTATGAGATATTTCATGCTAGTTGCCAAATGATGGTTCCCACATGTGTTAGGTGACTCACATGGGCTGCTAAGAGCTGATCATTGGAGTGTATATACCAATAGTACATACATCTAAAAGCTGTGTATTGTACGAGTACGAATATAGGTGCATACGAGTAGAATTGTTGATGAAACTGAACGAGGATGTAATTGTAAGCATTTTTGTTAAGTAGAAGTATTTTGATAAGTGTATTGAAGTCTTTCAAAAGTGTATAAATACATATTAAAACACTACATGTATATACATTTTAACTGAGTCGTTAAGTCATCGTTAGTCGTTACATGTAAATGTTGTTTTGAAACCTTTAGGTTAACGATCTTGTTAAATGTTGTTAACCCAATGTTTATAATATCAAAAGAGATTTTAAATTATTATATTATCATGATATTATGATGTACGAATATCTCTTAATATGATATATATACATTAAATGTCGTTACAACGATAATCGTTACATATATGTCTCGTTTCAAAATTATTAAGTTAGTAGTCTTGTTTTTACATATGTAGTTCATTGTTAATATACTTAATGATATGTTTAATTATCATAATATAATGTTAAATATATATATAACCATATATATGTCATCATATAGTTTTTACAAGTTTTAACGTTCGTGAATCACCGGTCAACTTGGGTGGTCAATTGTCTATATGAAACCTATTTCAATTAATCAAGTCTTAACAAGTTTGATTGCTTAACATGTTGGAAACATTTAATCATGTAAATATCAATCTCAATTAATATATATAAACATGGAAAAGTTCGGGTCACTACAGTACCTACCCGTTAAATAAATTTCGTCCCGAAATTTTAAGCTGTTGAAGGTGTTGACGAATCTTCTGGAAATAGATGTGGGTATTTCTTCTTCATCTGATCTTCACACTCCCAGGTGAACTCGGGTCCTCTACGAGCATTCCATCGAACCTTAACAATTGGTATCTTGTTTTGCTTAAGTCTTTTAACCTCACGATCCATTATTTCGACGGGTTCTTCGATGAATTGGAGTTTTTCGTTGATTTGGATTTCATCTAACGGAATAGTGAGATCTTCTTTAGCAAAACATTTCTTCAAATTCGAGACGTGGAAAGTGTTATGTACAGCCGCGAGTTGTTGAGGTAACTCAAGTCGGTAAGCTACTGGTCCGACACGATCAATAATCTTGAATGGTCCAATATACCTTGGATTTAATTTCCCTCGTTTACCAAATCGAACAACGCCTTTCCAAGGTGCAACTTTAAGCATGACCATCTCTCCAATTTCAAATTCTATATCTTTTCTTTTAATGTCAGTGTAGCTCTTTTGTCGACTTTGGGCGGTTTTCAACCGTTGTTGAATTTGGATGATCTTCTCGGTAGTTTCTTGTATAATCTCCGGACCCGTAATCTGTCTATCCCCCACTTCACTCCAACAAATCGGAGACCTGCACTTTCTACCATAAAGTGCTTCAAACGGCGCCATCTCAATGCTTGAATGGTAGCTGTTGTTGTAGGAAAATTCTGCTAATGGTAGATGTCGATCCCAACTGTTTCCGAAATCAATAACACATGCTCGTAGCATGTATTCAAGCGTTTGTATCGTCCTTTCACTCTGCCCATCAGTTTGTGGATGATAGGCAGTACTCATGTCTAGACGAGTTCCTAATGCTTGCTGTAATGTCTGCCAGAATCTTAAAATAAATCTGCCATCCCTATCAGAGATAATAGAGATTGGTATTCCATGTCTGGAGACGACTTCCTTCAAATACAGTCGTGCTAACTTCTCCATCTTGTCATCTTCTCTTATTGGCAGGAAGTGTGCTGATTTGGTGAGACGATCAACTATTACCCAAATAGTATCAAAACCACTTGCAGTCCTTGGTAATTTAGTGATGAAATCCATGGTAATGTTTTCCCATTTCCATTCCGGGATTTCGGGTTGTTGAAGTAGACCTGATGGTTTCTGATGCTCAGCTTTGACCTTAGAACACGTCAAACATTCTCCTACGTATTTAGCAACATCGGCTTTCATACCCGGCCACCAAAAATGTTTCTTGAGATCCTTGTACATCTTCCCCGTTCCAGGATGTATTGAGTATCTGGTTTTATGAGCTTCTCTAAGTACCATTTCTCTCATATCTCCAAATTTTGGTACCCAAATCCTTTCAGCCCTATACCGGGTTCCGTCTTCCCGAATATTAAGATGCTTCTCCGATCCTTTGGGTATTTCATCCTTTAAATTTCCCTCTTTTAAAACTCCTTGTTGCGCCTCCTTTATTTGAGTAGTAAGGTTATTATGAATCATTATATTCATAGATTTTACTCGAATGGGTTCTCTGTCCTTCCTGCTCAAGGCATCGGCTACCACATTTGCCTTCCCCGGGTGGTAACGAATCTCAAAGTCGTAATCATTCAATAATTCAATCCACCTACGCTGCCTCATATTCAGTTGTTTCTGATTAAATATGTGTTGAAGACTTTTGTGGTCGGTATATATAATACTTTTGACCCCATATAAGTAGTGCCTCCAAGTCTTTAATGCAAAAACAACCGCGCCTAATTCCAAATCATGCGTCGTATAATTTTGTTCGTGAATCTTCAATTGTCTAGACGCATAAGCAATCACCTTCGTTCGTTGCATTAATACACAACCGAGACCTTGCTTTGATGCGTCACAATAAATCACAAAATCATCATTCCCTTCAGGCAATGACAGTATAGGTGCCGTAGTTAGCTTTTTCTTCAATAACTGAAACGCTTTCTCTTGTTCATCATTCCATTCAAATTTCTTCCCTTTATGCGTTAATGCAGTCAAGGGTTTTGCTATTCTGGAAAAGTCTTGGATGAACCTTCTGTAGTAACCAGCTAGTCCTAAAAACTGGCGTATGTGTTTCAGAGTTTTCGGGGTTTCCCACTTTTCAACAGTTTCTATCTTTGTCGGATCCACCTTAATACCTTCTTTGTTCACTATGTGACCGAGGAATTGAACTTCTTCCAACCAAAATGCACACTTTGAAAACTTAGCGTACAATTCTTCCTTCCTCAATACTTCTAACACCTTTCTCAAATGTTCACCGTGTTCTTGGTCATTCTTTGAGTAAATAAGTATGTCATCAATGAAAACAATGACAAACTTGTCAAGGTATGGTCCACACACTCGGTTCATAAGGTCCATGAACACAGCTGGTGCATTAGTTAAACCAAACGGCATGACCATAAACTCGTAATGACCGTAACGTGTACTGAAAGCAGTCTTTGGAATATCATCTTCTTTCACCCGCATTTGATGATACCCGGAACGTAAGTCAATCTTTGAATAAACAGACGAGCCTTGTAGTTGATCAAATAAGTCGTCGATTCTCGGTAGTGGGTAGCGGTTCTTGATGGTAAGTTTGTTCAACTCTCGGTAGTCGATACACAACCTAAATGTACCATCTTTCTTCTTGACAAACAAAACAGGAGCTCCCCACGGTGATGTGCTTGGTCGAATGAAACCACGCTCTAAAAGTTCTTGTAATTGGCTTTGCAGTTCTTTCATCTCGCTGGGTGCGAGTCTGTAAGGAGCACGAGCTATTGGTGCAGCTCCTGGTACAAGATCTATTTGAAATTCAACGGATCGATGTGGGGGTAATCCCGGTAATTCTTTCGGAAATACATCGGGAAATTCTTTTGCAATGGGAACATCATTGATGCTCTTTTCTTCAGTTTGTACTTTCTCGACGTGTGCTAGAATAGCATAGCAACCTTTTCTTATTAGTTTTTGTGCCTTCAAATTACTAATAAGATGTAGCTTCGTGTTGCCCTTTTCTCCGTACACCATTAAGGGTTTTCCTTTTTCTCGTATAATGCGAATTGCATTTTTGTAACAAACGATCTCCGCTTTCACTTCTTTCAACCAGTCCATACCGATTATCACATCAAAACTCCCTAACTCTACTGGTATCAAATCAATCTTAAATGTTTCGCTAACCAGTTTAATTTCTCGATTCTGACATATATTATCTGCTGAAATTAATTTACCATTTGCTAATTCGAGTAAAAATTTACTATCCAAAGGCGTCAATGGACAACTTAATTTAGCACAAAAATCTCTACTCATATAGCTTCTATCCGCACCCGAATCAAATAAAACGTAAGCAGATTTATTGTCAATAAGAAACGTACCCGTAACAAGCTCCGGGTCTTCCTGTGCCTCTGCCGCATTAATATTGAAAACTCTTCCGCGGCCTTGTCCATTCGTGTTCTCCTGGTTCGGGCAATTTCTAATAATGTGGCCCGGTTTTCCACATTTATAACAAACTACATTGGCATAACTTGCTCCGACACTACTTGCTCCGCCATTACTCGTTCCGACACCATTTGTTCCTTTCGTTCTATTAACCCCTTGTCCGTAGACCTCACACTTCACCGCGCTATGACCATTTCTTTTACACTTGTTGCAAAATTTGGTGCAGAACCCCGAATGATACTTTTCACACCTTTGGCATAGCTGCTTCTGATTGTTGTTGTTGTTGCGGTTATTATTGTTGTTGGGATGATTGTTGTAGTTGCTGTTGTTGTTGTTGTTGTTGGGCCGTTTGTTGTAGTTGCGATTGATGTTGCGATTGTTGGGATAATTGTTGCGATTATTGTTGTAATTGCTGTTGTTGTTGTATTGGTGATTCTTATCACTGTTTTCCTCCCACTTTCTTTTGACTTGCTTCACATTGGCCTCTTCAGCAGTCTGTTCTTTAATTCTTTCTTCAATCTGGTTCACTAGTTTGTGAGCCATTCTACATGCCTGTTGTATGGAGGCGGTCTCGTGTGAACTTATATCTTCTTGGATTCTTTCCGATAATCCTTTCACAAACGCGTCGATCTTCTCTTCCTCATCTTCGAATGCTCCCGGACACAATAGGCACAATTCTGTGAATCGTCTTTCGTACGTGGTAATATCAAATCCTTGGGTTCGTAACCCTCTAAGTTCTGTCTTGAGCTTATTGACCTCGGTTCTGGGACGGTACTTCTCGTTCATCAAGTGCTTGAATGCTGACCACGGTAGTGCGTACGCATCATCTTGTCCCACTTGCTCTAGATAGGTATTCCACCATGTTAACGCGGAACCTGTGAAGGTATGCGTAGCGTACTTCACTTTGTCCTCTTCAGTACACTTACTTATGGCAAACACCGATTCAACCTTCTCGGTCCACCGTTTCAATCCGATCGGTCCTTCGGTTCCATCAAATTCCAAAGGTTTGCAGGCAGTGAATTCTTTGTAGGTGCATCCTACACGATTTTCTGTACTGCTAGATCCAAGGTTATTGTTGGTATGTAGCGCAGCCTGTACTGCGGCTATGTTTGAAGCTAGAAAAGTACGGAATTCCTCTTCATTCATATTCACGGTGTGTCGAGTAGTCGGTGCCATTTCCTTCAAAATAGTTAAATGGAACAAGTTAATCATACAGAATATTAAGAGTAGTTAATAGTATTTCGTAGCATAATATGAACTCATTTATAAAAGCTTTTTCTTCATATTAGCATTTTATAAGTTTAAATTCGGGTAGTACCTACCCGTTAAGTTCATACTTAGTAGCTAATATACAATTCAACTACTACAATTCTATATGAAAAACTGATTGTAATAATATTTCACGTTCAAACTTTTATACAATATTTTACAAACTTACAATACCGCTTATTTTACATAAAGCATGAAATATAGCACACAATAACTTTGATACAAGATAGTTGTGAAGATAATTCTAGCTAGTACACAAGTCGTTCAGCAAAGGCAATAAAGACACGTAATTCATACGTCCAGAAACAAGTCATGCATTCTGGTTTTACTAGGACTACTTCCCATCCTTGATCTTGTGGAACATAACCGTTATGGTCGTTGATAAGACAGCGTGTTGTAACGTCGTCAAAGGGACGAGGGTTACGTAATGACCAACAGTCTCGTAATAACCTAAAAACCTCATTTCTTATCCCAATTACCGACTCCGTTACTTGTGGGAACGTTTTGTTTAATAGTTGTAGCCCGATGTTCTTGTTCTCACTTTGGTGAGAAGCGAACATCACTAACCCGTAAGCATAACATGCTTCTTTATGTTGCATGTTAGCCGCTTTTTCTAAATCACGAAGTCCTATATTCGGATATACTGAGTCAAAATAATTTCTTAACCCGTTGCGTAAAATAGCATTTGGGTTCCCCGCAATATATGCGTCAAAGTAAACACATCGTAACTTATGGATTTCCCAATGTGATATCCCCCATCTTCCAAACGAAAGCCTTTTATAAACCAAGGCATTCTTGGAACGTTCTTCGAATGTCTTACAAACTGATCTCGCCTTAAATAGTTGTGCCGAGGAATTCTGACTGACTCTAGACAAGATTTCATCAATCATGTCTCCGGGTAGGTCTCTTAAAATATTGGGTTGTCTATCCATTTTGTGTTTTTATACTGTAAAATAGACAAGAGTTAGATTCATAAAAAAAATACTTATTAATACAAGCAATTTTTACATATATCATAAAGCATAAGCACACTATATTACATATATTACACCACACGAATATAACTATCTTATTCCGACTCGTTCGTTTCTTCTTGTTCGGTTTTGGTTCGTTTTGCCAAGTTTCTAGGGATATATGATATTCCCCTAATACGAGCCGTCGTTGTCCACATTGGTTTAGAAAAACCTGGTGGTTTAGAGGTTCCCGGGTCATTGTTACAACTTAAGGACTTCGGGGGTTGATGATACATATAAAGTTCATCGGGGTTGGAATTAGATTTCTCTATTTTTATGCCCTTTCCCTTATTATTTTCTTTTGCCTTTTTAAATTCAGTTGGGGTAATTTCTATAACATCATCGGAATTCTCGTCGGAATCCGATTCATCGGAGAATTGGTAATCCTCCCAATATTTTGCTTCCTTGGTGGAAACACCATTGACCATAATTAACCTTGGTCGGTTGGTTGAGGATTCTCTTTTACTTAACCGTTTTATTATTTTCCCCACCGGTTCTATTTCTTCTTCCGGTTCCGATTCTTCTTCCGGTTCTGATTCTTCTTCCGGTTCCGACTCTTCTTCCGGTTCCTCTTCGGGAACTTGTGAATCAGTCCACGAATCATTCCAATTTACATTTGACTCTTCATTATTATTAGGTGAGTCAATGGGACTTGTTCTAGAGGTAGACATCTATCACATAATATCAAACACGTTAAGAGATTAATATATCACATAATATTCATATGTTAAAAATATATAGTTTCCAACAAAAATGTTAAGCAATCATTTTTAAAGAAAACACGGTCGAAGTCCAGACTCACTAATGCATCCTAACAAACTCGATAAGACACACTAATGCAAATTTTCTGGTTCTCTAAGACCAACGCTCTGATACCAACTGAAATGTCCCGTTCTTATTGATTAAAAACGTTCCATATTAATTGATTTCGTTGCGAGGTTTTGACCTCTATATGAGACGTTTTTCAAAGACTGCATTCATTTTTAAAACAAACCATAACCTTTATTTCATAAATAAAGGTTTAAAAAGCTTTACGTAGATTATCAAATAATGATAATCTAAAATATCCTGTTTACACACGACCATTACATAATGGTTTACAATACAAATATGTTACATCGAAATCAGTTTCTTGAATGCAGTTTTTACACAATATCATACAAACATGGACTCCAAATCTTGTCCTTATTTTAGTATGCAACAGCGGAAGCTCTTAGTATTCACCTGAGAATAAACATGCTTTAAACGTCAACAAAAATGTTGGTGAGTTATAGGTTTAACCTATATATATCAAATCGTAACAATAGACCACAAGATTTCATATTTCAATACACATCCCATACATAGAGATAAAAATCATTCATATGGTGAACACCTGGTAACCGACAATAACAAGATGCATATATAAGAATATCCCCATCATTCCGGGACACCCTTCGGATATGATATAAATTTCGAAGTACTAAAGCATCCGGTACTTTGGATGGGGTTTGTTAGGCCCAATAGATCTATCTTTAGGATTCGCGTCAATTAGGGTGTCTGTTCCCTAATTCTTAGATTACCAGACTTAATAAAAAGGGGCATATTCGATTTCGATAATTCAACCATAGAATGTAGTTTCACGTACTTGTGTCTATTTTGTAAATCATTTATAAAACCTGCATGTATTCTCATCCCAAAAATATTAGATTTTAAAAGTGGGACTATAACTCACTTTCACAGATTTTTACTTCGTCGGGAAGTAAGACTTGGCCACTGTTGATTCACGAACCTATAACAATATATACATATATATTAAAGTATGTTCAAAATATATTTACAACACTTTAATATATTTTGATGTTTTAAGTTTATTAAGTCAGCTGTCCTCGTTAGTAACCTATAACTAGTTGTCCACAGTTAGATGTACAGAAATAAATCGATAAATATTATCTTGAATCAATCCACGACCCAGTGTATACGTATCTCAGTATTGATCACAACTCAAACTATATATATTTTGGAATCAACCTCAACCCTGTATAGCTAACTCCAACATTCACATATAGAGTGTCTATGGTTGTTCCGAAATATATATAGATGTGTCGATATGATAGGTCGAAACATTGTATACGTGTCTATGGTATCTCAAGATTACATAATATACAATACAAGTTGATTAAGTTATGGTTGGAATAGATTTGTTACCAATTTTCACGTAGCTAAAATGAGAAAAATTATCCAATCTTGTTTTACCCATAACTTCTTCATTTTAAATCCGTTTTGAGTGAATCAAATTGCTATGGTTTCATATTGAACTCTATTTTATGAATCTAAACAGAAAAAGTATAGGTTTATAGTCAGAAAAATAAGTTACAAGTCGTTTTTGTAAAGGTAGTCATTTCAGTCGAAAGAACGACGTCTAGATGACCATTTTAGAAAACATACTTCCACTTTGAGTTTAACCATAATTTTTGGATATAGTTTCATGTTCATAATAAAAATCATTTTCTCAGAATAACAACTTTTAAATCAAAGTTTATCATAGTTTTTAATTAACTAACCCAAAACAGCCCACGGTGTTACTACGACGGCGTAAATCCGGTTTTACGGTGTTTTTCGTGTTTCCAGGTTTTAAATCATTAAGTTAGCATATCATATAGATATAGAACATGTGTTTAGTTGATTTTAAAAGTCAAGTTAGAAGGATTAACTTTTGTTTGCGAACAAGTTTAGAATTAACTAAACTATGTTCTAGTGATTACAAGTTTAAACCTTCGAATAAGATAGCTTTATATGTATGAATCGAATGATGTTATGAACATTATTACTACCTTAATTTCCTTGGATAAACCTACTGGAAAAGAGAAAAATGGATCTAGCTTCAATGGATCCTTGGATGGCTCGAAGTTCTTGAAGCAGAATCATGACACGAAAACAAGTTCAAGTAAGATCATCACTTGAAATAAGATTGTTATAGTTATAGAAATTGAACCAAAGTTTGAATATGATTATTACCTTGTATTAGAATGATAACCTACTGTAAGAAACAAAGATTTCTTGAGGTTGGATGATCACCTTACAAGATTGGAAGTGAGCTAGCAAACTTGAAAGTATTCTTGATTTTATGAAACTAGAACTTTTGGAATTTATGAAGAACACTTAGAACTTGAAGATAGAACTTGAGAGAGATCAATTAGATGAATAAAATTGAAGAATGAAAGTGTTTGTAGGTGTTTTTGGTCGTTGGTGTATGGATTAGATATAAAGGATATGTAATTTTGTTTTCATGTAAATAAGTCATGAATGATTACTCATATTTTTGTAATTTTATGAGATATTTCATGCTAGTTGCCAAATGATGGTTCCCACATGTGTTAGGTGACTCACATGGGCTGCTAAAAGCTGATCATTGGAGTGTATATACCAATAGTACATACATCTAAAAGCTGTGTATTGTACGAGTACGAATACGGGTGCATACGAGTAGAATTGTTGATGAAACTGAACGAGGATGTAATTGTAAGCATTTTTGTTAAGTAGAAGTATTTTGATAAGTGTATTGAAGTCTTTCAAAAGTGTATAAATACATATTAAAACACTACATGTATATACATTTTAACTGAGTCGTTAAGTCATCGTTAGTCGTTACATGTAAATGTTGTTTTGAAACCTTTAGGTTAACGATCTTGTTAAATATTGTTAACCCAATGTTTATAATATCAAAAGAGATTTTAAATTATTATATTATCATGATATTATGATGTACGAATATCTCTTAATATGATATATATACATTAAATGTCGTTACAACGATAATCGTTACATATATGTCTCGTTTCAAAATTATTAAGTTAGTAGTCTTGTTTTTACATATGTAGTTCATTGTTAATATACTTAATGATATGTTTAATTATCATAATATAATGTTAAATATATATATAACCATATATATGTCATCATATAGTTTTTACAAGTTTTAACGTTCGTGAATCACCGGTCAACTTGGGTGGTCAATTGTCTATATGAAACCTATTTCAATTAATCAAGTCTTAACAAGTTTGATTGCTTAACATGTTGGAAACATTTAATCATGTAAATATCAATCTCAATTAATATATATAAACATGGAAAAGTTCGGGTCACTACATACATCAGCATAACTCTTTTGGCGACTCATGGCCGTTTTCAATCGCTGTTGTATTTGAATGATCTTTTCGGTGGTTTCATGAATAATTTCTGGTCCAGTAAGTTGTATTTCTCCTACTTCACTCCAACAGATAGGAGATCTTCACTTTCTACCGTAAAGTACTTCAAATGGTGCTGCGTTGATGCTCGTATGATAGCTTTTATTGTATGAAAATTCTGCCAACGGTAAGTGTCGATCCCAACTGGTTCCAAAGTCAATCACGCATGCCCGTAACATGTCTTCCAATGTTTGTATTGTTCTTTCACTTTGACCATCTGTCTGTGGGTGATAAGCGGTGCTCATATCTAATCGAGTTCCCAATGCTTTTTGTAATGACTGCCAGAAACGTGATGTGAATCGGGTGTCGCGATCAGATATGATAGAGATGGGTACACCATGCCTGGAAACTACTTCCTTCAAATATAGGCGTGCTAATTTCTCCATACTGTCTGTCTCCTTTATTGGTAGAAAGTGAGCTGATTTAGTTAGACGATCAACTATCACCCAAATAGTATCATGACTACTTGCAGTCCTTGGCAATTTCGTAATGAAATCCATGGTTATTCTTTCCCATTTCCACTGTGGAATTTCTGGTTGTTGCAGTAATCCTGACGGCTTTTGGTGCTCAGCTTTGACCTTTGCACACGTTAAACATTTGCTTACATAAGTAGCAATTTCTGTTTTCATATTAGGCCACCAATAAAACTTCTTGAGATCGTGGTACATTTTTCCGTTTCCTGGGTGAATTGAGTACCTCGTTTTGTGTGCTTCATCCAGTACTAGTTGCCTTAGGTTACCATGTTTTGGTACCCATATCCTACCAGTAAAATACAGGGTTCCATCGGCTTTTTCTTCAAGTTGTTTTTCTAACCCTTTGCTTATTTCGCCTTTTTCGTTTTCTTCTTTTAAAGCCTCTAACTGTGCTGCTTGAATTTGCTTTGTGAGATCAGTACGAATTATAATATTCAAAGCTCGGACCCTAAGAGGTTTTACTCTTTCTTTTCGACTTAGGGCATCAGCTACAACATTAGCCTTTCCGGGGTGGTAACGGATTTCACAATCGTAATCGTTTAACAACTCTACCCAGCAACGTTGTCTCATATTGAGTTGTTTTTGATCAAAAATATGCTGAAGACTCTTATGGTCGGTGTACACTGTACACTTGGTGCCATATAGATAGTGTCTCCATATTTTGAGTGCAAAAACTACAGCTCCAAGTTCCAAATCGTGTGTCGTATAGTTCTTTTCATGAATTTTTAGTTGTCGTGAGGCATATGCGATAACTTTTGTACGTTGCATTAATACACATCCTAAACCTTGGCGCGAAGCGTCACAATAGATCACGAAATCATCATTTCCTTCTGGTAATGACAAAATGGGTGCAGACGTTAACTTTTTCTTTAATAACTGGAATGAGGATTCCTGTTCCGTGGACCAATCATATTTCTTTCCCTTTTGAGTCAATGAAGTTAAGGGTTTGGCGATTCTTGAGAAATCTTGAATGAATCTTCGGTAGTAACCAACAAGACCTAAGAATTGGCGAATTTGTGTTGGAGTCTTCGGGGTTTCCCATTTACTAATGGCTTCGATCTTGGCGGGGTCAACTTTAATTCCATGTTTACTGACAACATGGCCCAAAAATTGTACTTCTTGTAACCAGAAATCACACTTCGAAAATTTTGCGTACAATTCTTCTTTCTTGAGTTTCTCCAGTACCAGTCTTAAGTGTTGCTCATGTTCTTCCTTGTTCTTCGAGTAAATCAATATGTCGTCGATAAAAACAATGACAAATTTGTCTAAATACGGTCTACAGATGCGATTCATTAGATCCATGAATAATGCTGGAGCATTAGTTAATCCAAAAGGCATGACTAGAAACTCATAGTGACCGTAACGGGTTCTGAACGCAGTTTTAGGAACATCTTCTTCCTTCACTCTCAGTTGATGATATCCGGAGTGTAGATCAATCTTAGAATAAACACTTGATCCTTGCAATTGATCAAACAAATCATCAATCCTCGGTAATGGGTACCGATTCTTGATCGTTAATTTGTTTAATTCTCGGTAATCTATGCACATTCTCATAGATCCATCCTTCTTCTTGACGAACAGAATAGGAGCACCCCAAGGTGAAAAACTAGGACGAATAAATCCACGGTCCGATAATTCTTGCAACTGGTCTTGTAATTCTTGCATTTCTGAAGGTGCAAGTCTATATGGAGATTGGGCTACAGGTGCAGCTCCTGGTATGAGATCAATCTGAAATTCTACACACCTGTGTGGAGGTAGCCCCGGTAATTCTTCTGGAAATACTCCGGGATATTCTCTTACAACCGGCATGTCATTAATGCTTCTTTCTTCAGTATCGATCTTCTTTACATGTGCTAGAATAGCATAACAACCTTTTCTTATAAGTTTATGGGCCTTCATACAGCTGATAAAGTTCAGCTTTGAGTTGCTCTTCTCCCCATAAATCATTAATGACGTTTCATCCTTACGAGGGATGCGGATTGCTTTCTCAGCGCAAACAACTTCCGCTCTTGTTTTGGACATCCAGTCCATGCCAACGATTACGTCAAAACTTCCTAATTCTACGGGTATCAAATCTATTTTGAAGGTTTCACCAGCGAGATTCATTTCGCAACCATGGCAAATTTTATCGGCTTTTATCAGTTTACCATTAGCTAATTCAATAGTATATTTATCGTCTAGAGATAATGATGCACATTTTAGTTTAAAACTAAAGTCTTTACACATATAACTTCTATCAGCACCCATATCAAACATAATAGAAGCTAGTTGATTATTAACGGTAAACGTACCCGTGACAAGATTAGGATCCTCACGTGCTTTACTGGCACTAACATTAAATGCCCTCCCACGTGCGGGTTCTTTATTCTTCTCCTTATCAGGGCATTGATTTATAAAGTGACCAGACTTCCCGCATCCATAACATTTCTTGACATCGGTCGATTTTGTCTTTACTTCAGAAACGGTGGCATAACAATCTTTCGCCACATGTCCTTTCTTGTTACACTTGTCACAGACCACTTGGCAATAACCTGCATGATGTGTGTAACATCTTTTGCAGAACGGATGGGGTCCCTTATAGTTTGGACTTGCAGTTACCCCATCTTGGTTACCTTTAAAAGTTTCTTGTTTCTTCAGGTGAGTACTTTTGCCCTTATAGTCTTCCCATTTCCTCTTTCCTTCAGTTGTCTTGACTTCGGTAATTGGTGCCTTAATCGAACTCTCTGTGATCTGGTCCATGAGTTGGTGTGCCATTGTCATGGCTTCCTGCATCGTATTCGGTTTGGACGATGTAACATTTCCTTTGATATTGATCGATAAACCGTCAATATACATTTCTATCTTTCGTTTCTCGTTTGGCACCAATTCGGGACACAACAAGGCTAGTTCCATGAAACGCTTTTCATAGTTATTGAGATTCGCGCCGATAACCTTCAGATTACGTAACTCAGATTCCATTTTTCTGATCTCGTTTCGAGGACAGTACTCCTCGATTAGCATCTTTTTCAGTTTTTCCCAAGAAATATCATATGCCGTATCTATTCCTTCTGCTTTAGCATAATTGTTCCACCAAGTAAGTGCACCGTCTTGCAACGTGCACGAAGCATACTTTGACTTGTCTCCGTTCGCACAATTACTGATTTTGAAAACGGACTCCATCTTTTCAAACCATCGGGTTAGACTGACTGGTCCCTCGGTTCCACTAAACGTCTGTGGTTTGCATCCTTGAAAAGTTTTGTATGAGCATCCGTTTCGTGAGTTTGTGTTTACGGCTGCTGCTTTGGCTGCTGCTTCGGCTGTTGCTTTTGCTGCCTCGGCTGCAGCAATTCTTTCATTCACATGTTTCTCGACTAGTTGCTCAAACTCAGCATCCGACATTTGAGACATGTTTCTTCAATAAACACAACAGATATAATTTAATCATATAGAACATTATAGGTAAAATGAGTTGTCAATAGTTAATCGTAGCATATTAATAATATGAACCGATTATTATAAAAGCCTTTTCTTCTTATTAGCATTTTATAATTATTTCTAGGGTATTACCTACCCGTTAAGTTCATACATAATAGCTAGTACAAGGAATCAACTACTAAAATCCTAATAATATTCCACTATGAAAATTATAGCGAGTTACTACATTATTATGTACATTTTTGGGCTGAGAATACATGCAAATGCTTTATAAACTGATTTACAATATTTATATGCATGAGTTTCATTGATCCCTTTTTAATTGCTTTTGCAATATATATTTTTGGGCTGAGAATACATGCACTTTATTTTAAACGCAATGGATACAAGTACATACTAAATTCTACACTGAGTTTGAACCGAAAATCCCTTAGCTTTGGTAACTGTTAACTGCCAGTTATAAGAACTGGTGGGCGCGAGTAGTAGTATATGGATCCATAGTTTTAAAACCATCATGAATCTTTTCGTACTAAGCTATTACGTGTGAATTTTAAGGGGTAGATACTACTCGGTTAATTCATATTACTAATATGCTATGATGTACATCCTTCGTTAACAACTTAACCATCGTTAACTACAAATATCTGTTTCAACTCAATGAATTCCATTTCATAATGAACTTAGTGTATAAATCAATTACATGTTTGATTTTACCCTTTTATCTTAGATATACTAATAACACAACTACTTCCTTCAAACCTATTGGTCCAACTCAACTATTCAGGTTTTTTTAAGGGTGTAAGCTTGCTAAAAAAAGAGTCAAATTTCAATTCTTTTATTTTAAAGTACATAAAATAGTAACCAAATTATATTTTTTTATTTCTTTATTTTTACTCCCACTCTTTTTATGTCTTTATAAAACTCCCAACGGCATGATGTAACACATAAGAAGCACATACAGTTAGCAGTTGTAGCATCGGACACCTCCTAAGCATGTTCTTCACATCTTCTCCGTTTCTTCCATATCTTGTGTCATATTCACCTTTAAGTTTCTTTTGTTCTCCAGTTTTTTTCTTTCCCCAAATTGCAACTAACTCGAAACTTTCTAGAAAACATCATTTATATCTTATGAAGTTCATAAGAATTCCTCGAGCATCAACATCCTTCACCGAGGAATAAGAATAAATAATGAAGTATTGATTTCATTAGTGAAATACTCCGCGAAGATTATGTAATCCTTAATGTTTTAGAGATTATTCATTCAATTCAAAAATCAAATGAGCTTAATATGATATTAACTCATCAAATCTGTATTACATCTGAAGAAAATATACATACATATATTTTCATAAAGACGGTAATAAAAAAAATTCTTTTGTACAAAGTATTAATTGTGAAATCTTTAACGGGTAGGTAATACTCGGGAAATATATAAGTTCACAATTAATATGTTATACTGTACATTCTTCAACTTTGATTCAAAAATTATTAACTATGCTCACAGCGATATACAATCGTTTCCATACAAATTCAATTACATATTCTGATTTTGAAAAATTAGAATCCAAGCCAAGATTTAACAGAAAACATCACTCTTAGATTCTTACATCTATCAAATTCTATACTTTGACTTCAAAACTGTGCTAGAACATCACTTCTATTCATAAACCTAGAAAAAAAAAAGAAAAAAAATGTATCGTTCAAAATTCTAGAACATCATATGTATCTTGACAATTACAATCTTCATGCAAACCCTTCAAACTTTTGAAAACACCTCGGATTGATAACCAACGATTCGGTTATGATAACTTTGAATGCTGATGAAGCAGCAAAAACTGTAAATGACCTTAATAGCCAAAAGTTTGATGATAAAGAATAGTGTGTTGGCAAAGCTCAGAAAAAGAGAAGGTTTGGAACTGGAAAACGGATTGAGCAAAGTATGAAGGAGGCTGTGGATAAATCACAAAGACTAAACCTGCCTTCAAAGAATCCAAATTATTCAGTATCTGCTAAAGCCATTAACGAATACCTTGCTTCCGAATCTAAACCCTTGCGGACAATATTCTTCATCATCCTCTGATATTAGAAATTCTAAGATATCATCGTATCTTTCATTATAAATATCCTCCATATTTCTGGAGATAATTTCATAATCATTCGTATCGAAAATCAATTTTCCCCTTGCAATATCTGTGTTACATCATAAAAGAAACTATTTTAGTTTCTAAATTCTGAAACTTTCAAGTTTAAAATGTGAATATTTTGGAAGTGGTGTTGGGAGCTGAAGCATGAGTTAGTATAATATAATGACACTTGATCAACGTGATTATATTACAGTAAGTTATGTTGAGTTTCTAATGGAACGTGACAAAGGTTCACAGATCATACCCTCATCATAAACCATGTTACATAACTCTTTCATTCTATATAATCTCTAAATATATCAAGAAAATATATTTCTTGATGATTCGGTCTTTTCCGGATATTCTGGTAATTTGACAAGTCAGATTGTGCCATTACCTTTTCTTTCTTAGAACATTAATTATGTTTATTCTAAAATTCATACCTACGAATTCTGGACCATTACTCGCTTGACTTAAGGTCGGGAAGAGAAAACGAAAGCATGAAGCTTCGAAATATAACGGAGAACATAAAGTCCGATAACAACCCCGAAATTACAAACCGTGTATATCAATGCGTATAGCAATATAAAGACACGGGAGAATGAAAAACACTATAACCCCAAGGTAATGGTAGAAGAAAGTAATTTCCTCTGGTGGTAGATGAAAAAGAAGAATGACAGATATGAAAGTTAGGAGTATATCAAGAATCAGAACTGGATGAAGCATTTCACAATCTTTTGAAAATAGAAAATGAGGAAGAAGATGTAAGAGTGATGAAAATAATGAAACGGAAGAGGTCAATTTATAGCGAAATATCAAACATAGCAATCGAGGCAAATTACGCATTTAATCAAAAGAAATCTTAATTTCCTTAAATTCCGAAGAATCAAATCTTATTTAGATTATGAAGATTTTCTATTCCTTAAATTACGGAAATCAATCGTTAATTTAAGACGAATCTCTATTCTCCATTTCACTCTTTTACGATAACTTCTCTCATACTCTTCGAATAATCGGATTGTTTTATCCATATTATTCAATGGTGATAAAACTCTATTTATTAACATATATACGGCATGAAAACATTTTTATTGTTAGTCATGACGACCTCACTCAAATTTCGGGACGAAATTTCTTTAACGGGTAGGTACTGTGATGATCCGGAAATTTCTGACCAAATTTAAACTTAATCTTTGTTTGAGTAACATTTTAGACACGATAAACAAAGTCTGTAAAACTGAATCTCAAAATTTTTGAACTATTTTCATATATTCAAATACCTTTCGGTTGTTCTCGACGATTCAAGAACAATTATATGTATATAGATACATATATATATACTATAACTTGAAAACGTAACAATGTATTAATTTTTTTGATACCGTACATTAAACTTATTGGTTTAAATATTTATTTGAATATATATGATAAGTTGGAATATTAATTGTATGAATAATTTACGACGTATATTTAAAACGTGTTTATGAATGTTGAAAATATATATTAACTTGGTCATAAAACGATTTGTTATTATATATATATATATATATATATATATATATATATATTAACAAATAGCGAGACAATGATTTATAGAAGTAAATGACCAAAACACTCGAAAGTTTAAGATACACTTTGAATGATATAGTTTATTGATAATTTAAGACTATATTTTGACAAAAGTACGAGTCACAAAATGTAAATTGCGAGTTTTCTAAACGTACGAAAGTGCGTTCGAGAAACCAGAACCGGGACATAAGTCGAGTGACAACGTACGAGTCATCGGAACAAAAATTACAAGTCAACTATGCACATGAATTTAATATAATATATAATTAATTATTTAAATTATATATATTATATATATTATATTTAATTATGTCGACAAACAAGAAAACAAAAAAATATGTGAGCTGGATCTGACGGCCATGCGATCGCATGAGAAATAGGATAAAACCCATGCGATCGCATGGGCATCAGAATCAGGAATTATGGCTATAAATACCAGGTTTCTTGCGCATGTTTTTTTACACCTATTACTATGTAAGTATTTATTATTATTATTATTATTATTATTATTATTATTATTATTATTATTATATTATTATTATTAAGATTATTATTATTATTAATCTTAATATTTTTTGTAATATTATACATAAAATATTACGACGAGGTCATGAGCGTGTCACTTTCAAAACAAGCTTCAAACGGGATAGAACTAAGGAAATTATGGGTTATAGCTATGGAGGTTATGGGTAATGTTCATGGGTATTGTTCGCAAGTCAAACCTAGTATTTATCATCTCTGTTGCGTCTACGTACTTTCCTGCAATATTGAATCTCAATATTGATAGGTTGAGATCTAGGATTATTTGATATTCCGAGTTTCGGTCACATTACGATGAACAACTTTATGTGCTGCTAAGGTGAGTTTCATAAGATCTCTTTTACTCTCTACATTTTTGGGCTGAGAATACATGCAAATGCTTTATTAACCGATATACAATATTTATATGCGTGAGTTTCATTGCTCCCTTTTTAATTGCTTTTGCAATATATATTTTTGGGCTGAGAATACATGCACTTTATTTTAAACGCAATGGATACAAGTACATACTAAATTCTACACTGAGTTTGAACCGAAAATCCCTTAGCTTTGGTAACTAGTAACTGCCGGTTATAGGAACTGGTGGGCGCAAGTAGTAGTATATGGATCCATAGGGCTTGATATCCCCGTCTGAGCTAGAGCACTAGCCTTTTAACGGACGTATGCTATTTGAGAAGCGTACACGTTGGTTTGCGTGTATTATTAAGATGATTATACAAAGGGTATAAATTATATATACGTTAAGTTTAGTTACCAGGGTGCTCAATTTCGTAGAATATTTTGATAAACGTTTCGGATGAAACAACTGAAATCTTGTGATCCACCTTTATATACAGATTATGCGAAACACTAAAACTATGAACTCACCAACCTTTGTGTTGACATTTGTTAGCATGTTTATTCTCAGGTTTCTTAGAAGTCTTCCGCTGTTTGCTTATATGTTAGACAAGCTATGTGCATGGAGTCTTACATGGCATATTTATCATGGAAACGTTGCATTCACCAAATCATCACCATGTATCTTATTTTGACTGCATTGTCAACGGAATTACTATTGTAAACTATTATTTACGGTGATTGTCTATATGTAGAAATCATCAGATGTCGAAAACCTTTGATTTAAATATTCATTTATGGTGTGCCTTTTCAAAAGAATGCAATGTTTACAAAACTTATCATATAGAGGTCAAATACCTCGCAATGAAATCGATGAATGACGTATTCGTCCATATGGATTTGGAGCGATCGTCACAATAATAATACTACTACTCTTAATATTGTCAATAATAAATAATATTTATAATAATAATTTTTATAATAATAATATCTATAAGGATTATAATTATAATTATAATTATAATAATAATAACTATAATAATAATACTAATTTTATTAATGATAATACTAATATTAGTAATAATAATATTATAACAATTTATAATTAACACACTTCATATCTATATATTATATATTGAGAAATATTAATTACTAATACAAATTTTAATATTAATGAAAGTAGTCATAATATAATTAGTATAATAACTATATCTTTAAATTGTATTACATATTTTATTATTTCATATTATTATTCATACACATATATTTACATTTATATATATATATTTATTAACAACAATTGTTCGTGAATCGTCGGGATTAGTCAAAGATCAAATGTATACATGAGCACAGTTCAAAGTTTTTGATATTCAATTTAACAGACTTTGCTTATCGTGTCGAAGTCATATAAAGATTAAGTTTGAATTTAGTCGGAAATTCCCGGGTCGTCACAGGATGCACCTACAAAGAATTCACTGCCTGCAAACCTTTGGAATTTGATGGAACCGAAGGACCGATCGGATTGAAACGGTGGACCGAGAAGGTCGAATCGGTGTTTGCCATAAGTAAGTGTACTGAAGAGGACAAAGTGAAGTACGCTACGCATACCTTCACAGGTTCTGCGTTAACATGGTGGAATACCTATCTAGAGCAAGTGGGACAAGATGATGCTTACGCTCTACCGTGGTCAGCATTCAAGCACTTGATGAATGAGAAGTACCGTCCCAGAACTGAGGTCAATAAGCTCAAGACAGAACTTAGAGGGTTACGAACCCAAGGATTTGATATTACCACGTATGAAAGACGATTCACAGAATTGTGCCTATTGTGTCCGGGAGCGTTCGAAGATGAGGAAGAGAAGATCGACGCGTTTGTGAAAGGATTACCGGAAAGAATCCAAGAAGATATAAGTTCACACGAGCCCGCCTCCATACAACAGACATGTAGAATGGCTCATAAACTAGTGAACCAGATTGAGGAAAGAATTAAAGAACAGGCGGCTGAAGAGGCCAATGTGAAGCAAGTCAAAAGAAAGTGGGAGGAAAACGGTGATAAGAATCACCAATACAACAACAACAGCAATTACAACAATAATCGCAACAACTATCCCAACAATCGCAACATCAGTCGCAACTACAACAAACAGCCCAACAACAACAACAACAGCAACAACAACAACAACAACAACAACAACAACAACAACAACAACAACAACAACAACAACAACAACAACAATCATCCCAATAACAATAACAACCGCAACAACAACAATAATCAGAAGCAGCTTTGCCAAAGGTGTGAAAAGTATCACTCGGGGTTCTGCACCAAATTTTGCAACAAGTGTAAAAGAAATGGTCATAGCGCGGCGAAGTGTGAGGTCTACGGACCAGGGGTTAACAGAACGAAAGGAACAAATGGTGTCGGAACGAGTAATGGTGGAGCAAGTAGTGTCGGAGCAAGTTATGCCAATGTAGTTTGTTATAAATGTGGAAAACCAGGCCACATTATTAGAAATTGCCCGAACCAGGAGAACACGAATGCACAAGGCCGCGGAAGAGTTTTCAATATTAATGCAGCAGAGGCACAGGAAGACCCGGAGCTTGTTACGGGTACGTTTCTTATTGACAATAAATTTGCTTACGTTTTATTTGATTCGGGTGCGGATAGAAGCTATATGAGTAGAGATTTTTGTGCTAAATTGAGTTGTCCATTGACGCCTTTGGATAGTAAATTTTTACTCGAATTAGCAAACGGTAAATTAATTTCAGCAGATTATATATGCCGAAATCGAGAAATTAAACTGGGTAGTGAAATATTTAAGATTGATTTGATACCAGTAGAGTTAGGGAGTTTTGATGTAATAGTTGACATGGACTGGCTGAAGAAGGTGAAAGCAGAGATCGTATGTTATAAAAATACAATTCGCATTGTACGAGAAGAAGGAGAACCCTTAATGGTGTACGGAGAAAAGGGCAACACGAAGCTACATCTTATTAGTAATTTGAAGGCACAAAAACTAATAAGAAAAGGTTGCTATGCTGTTCTAGCACATGTCGAGAAAGTACAAACTGAAGAAAAGAGCATCAATGATGTTTTTGTCGCAAAAGAATTTCCCGATGTATTTCCGAAAGAATTACTGGGACTACCTCCACATCGATCTGTTGAATTCCAAATAGATCTTGTACCAGGAGCTGCACCAATAGCTCGTGCTCCTTACAGACTCGCACCCAGCGAGATGAAAGAACTGCAAAGCCAATTACAAGAACTTTTAGAGCGTGGTTTCATTCGACCAAGCACATCACCGTGGGGATCTCCTGTTTTGTTTGTCAAGAAGAAAGATGGTACATTTAGGTTGTGTATTGACTACAGAGAGTTGAACAAACTTACCATCAAAAACCGTTATCCACTGCCGAGAATTGATGACTTATTTGATCAACTACAAGGCTCGTCTGTTTATTCAAAGATTGACTTACGTTCCGGGTATCATTAAATGTGGGTGAAAGAAGATGATATTCCAAAGACTGCTTTCAGAACACGTTACGGTCATTACGAGTTTATGGTCATGCTGTTTGGTTTAACTAATGCACCAGCTGTGTTCATGGACCTTATGAACCGAGTATGTGGACCATACCTTGACAAGTTTGTCATTGTTTTCATTGATGACATACTTATTTACTCAAAGAATGACCAAGAACACGGTGAACATTTGAGAAAGGTGTTAGAAGTATTGAGGAAGGAAGAATTGTACGCTAAGTTTTCAAAGTGTGCATTTTGGTTGGAAGAAGTTCAATTCCTCGGTCACATAGTGAACAAAGAAGGTATTAAGGTGGATCCGGCAAAGATAGAAACTGTTGAAAAGTGGGAAACCCCGAAAACTCCGAAACACATACGCCAGTTTTTAGGACTAGCTGGTTACTACAGAAGGTTCATCCAAGACTTTTCCAGAATAGCAAAACCCTTGACTGCATTAACGCATAAAGGGAAGAAATTTGAATGGAATGATGAACAAGAGAAAGCGTTTCAGTTATTGAAGAAAAAGTTAACTACGGCACCTATATTGTCATTACCTGAAAGGAATGATGATTTTGTGATATATTGTGACACCTCAAAGCAAGGTCTCGGTTGTGTATTAATGCAACGAACGAAAGTAATTGCTTATGCGTCTAGACAATTGAAGATTCACGAACAAAATTATATGACGCATGATTTGGAATTAGGAGCGGTTGTTTTTGCATTAAAGACTTGGAGGCACTACTTATATGGGGTCAAAAGTATTATATATACCGACCACAAAAGTCTTCAACACATATTTAATCAAAAACAACTGAATATGAGGCAGCGTAGGTGGATTGAATTGTTGAATGATTACGACTTTGAGATTCGTTACCACCCGGGGAAGGCAAATGTGGTAGCCGACGCCTTGAGCAGGAAGGACAGAGAACCCATTCGAGTAAAATCTATTAATATAATGATTCACAATAACCTTACTACTCAAATAAAGAAGGCGCAACAAGGAGTTTTAAAAGAGGAAAATTTAAAGGATGAAATACCCAAAGGATCAGAGAAGCATCTTAATATTCGGGAAGACGGAATCCGGTATAGGGCTGAAAGGATTTGGGTACCAAAATTTGGAGATATGAGAGAAATGGTACTTAGAGAAGCTCATAAAACCAGATACTCAATACATCCTGGAACGGGGAAGATGTACAAGGATCTCAAGAAACATTTTTGGTGGCCGGGTATGAAAGCCGATGTTGCTAAATACGTAGGAGAATGTTTGACGTGTTCTAAGGTCAAAGCTGAGCATCAGAAACCATCAGGTCTACTTCAACAACCCGAAATCCCGGAATGGAAATGGAAAAACATTACCATGGATTTCATCACTAAATTGCCAAGGACTGCAAGTGGTTTTGATACTATTTGGGTAATAGTTGATCGTCTCACCAAATCAGCACACTTCCTACCAATAAGAGAAGATGACAAGATGGAGAAGTTAGCACGACTGTATTTGAAGGAAGTCGTCTCCAGACATGGAATACCAATCTCTATTATCTCTGATAGGGATGGCAGATTTATTTCAAGATTCTGGCAGACATTACAACAAGCATTAGGAACTCGTCTAGACATGAGTACTGCCTATCATCCACAAACTGATGAGCAGAGTGAAAGGACGATACAAATGCTTGAAGACATGCTACGAGCATGTGTTATTGATTTCGGAAACAGTTGGGATAGACATCTACCGTTAGCAGAATTTTCCTACAACAACAGCTACCATTCAAGTATTGAAATAGCGCCATTTGAATCACTTTATGGTAGAAAGTGCATGTCTCCAATTTGTTGGAGTGAAGTGGGGGATAGACAGATTACAGGTCCGGAGATAATACAAGAAACTACCGAGAAGATCATCCAAATTCAACAACTGTTGAAAACCGCCTAAAGTCGACAAAAGAGCTACGCCGACATTAAAAAAAAGATATAGAATTTGAAATTGGAGAGATGGTCATGCTTAAGGTTGCACCTTGGAAAGGCGTTGTTCGATTTGGTAAACGAGGTAAATTAAATCCAAGGTATATTGGACCATTCAAGATTATTGATCGTGTCGGACCAGTAGCTTACCGACTTGAGTTACCTCAACAACTCGCGACTGTACATAACACTTTCCACGTCTCGAATTTGAAGAAATGTTTTGCTAAAGAAGATCTCACTATTCCGTTGGACGAAATCCAAATCAATGAAAAACTTCAATTCATTGAAGAACCCGTTGAAATAATGGATCGCGAGGTTAAGAGACTTAAACAAAACAAGATACCGATTGTTAAGGTTCGATGGAATGCTCGTAGAGGACCCGAGTTCACCTGGGAACGAGAAGATCAGATGAAGAAGAAGTACCCGCACTTATTTCCAGAAGATGAGCCAACACCTCCAATCGCTTAAAATTTCGGGACGAAATTTATTTAACTGGTAGGTACTGTAGTGACCCGAACTTTTTCGAACCTTTCTATGATTATATGTTTAATGAAAACTATATTTACATGATTAAATGTTTCCAACATGTTAAGCAATCAAACTTGTTAAGACTTGATTAATTGAAATAGGTTTCATATAGACAATTGACCACCCAAGTTGACCGGTGATTCACGAACATTAAAACTTGTAAAAACTATATGATGACATATATATGGATATATATATATATATATATATATAGTTAACATGATATTATGATAAGTAAACATATCATTAAGTATATTAACAATGAACTACATATGAAAAAGCAAGACTACTAACTTAATGTTTTTGAAACGAGACATATATGTAACGATTATCGTTGTAACGACATTTAATGTATATATATCATATTAAGAGATATTAATACATCATATTATCATGATAATATAATAATTTAAAATCTCATTTGATATTATAAACATTGGGTTAACAACATTTAACAAGATCGTTAACCTATAACGACTAACGATGACTTAACGACTCAGTTAAAATGTATATACATTTAGTGTTTTAATATGTATTCATACACTTTTGAAAGACTTCAAGACACTTATCAAAATACTTCTACTTAACAAAAATGCTTACAATTACATCCTCGTTCAGTTTCATCAACAATTCTACTTGTATGTACCCGTATTCGTACTCGTACAATACACAGCTTTTAGATGTATGTACTATTGGTATATACCAGTGTTGTAAAAGTCGGCCGACTTGGCCGACGCGTCGGTCGATGCGTCGTTTTTTTGGGTTTCCCGTCCCGTTTTTTCTGAAAACGACTCAAAAGACGGTCAAAGCTAAAAGTTCGGTCAAAGTCTGTCAAAGACTGTCAAAGTTGGTAAAAAAACAGTCAAAATCAGTTAAATTTTTGTCAAGATGTGATATGTTTATAAATTAAGGTTTGTTTTCATTTTTTGAGCCGCTTTTTTTTCTGTGTCCTTACTGATTATGTACTCGGTAACATTAATTGTGTTTGAAGTTTGATTGTATTCAAATTCAAGTTCTTCTATAATAAATTTATGGTACAGAATCAACTATTTTATACATATATATATATATTTAAGAAATTATTAAATAAGTCAACGCTGGTCAACGACCGATGCATCCCCGACGCGTCCCCGACTCGGCCGACGCGTCCTTTTTAAGTCTCGACCGATGCGTCCCCGACTCGCGACTTTTACAACCTTGGTATATACACTCCAATGATTAGCTCTTAGCAGCCCATGTGAGTCACCTAACACATGTGGAAACCATCATTTGACAACTAGCATGAAATATCTCATAAAATTACAAAAATATGAGTAATCATTCATGACTTATTTACATGAAAACAAAATTACATATCCTTTATATCTAATACATACACCAACGACCAAAAACAACTACAAACACTTTTATTCTTCAATTTTCTTCATCTAATTGATCTCTCTCAAGTTCTATCTTCAAGTTCTAAGTGTTCTTCATAAATTCTACAAGTTCTAGTTTCATAAAATCAAGAATACTTCCAAGTTTGCTATCTTACTTCCAATCTTGTAAGGTGATCATCCAACCTCAAGAAATCTTTATTTATTACAGTAGGCTATCATTCTAATACAAGGTAATAATCATATTCAAACTTTGGTTCAATTTCTATAACTATAACAATCTTATTTTAAGTGATGATCTTACTTGAACTTGTTTTCGTGTCATGATTCTGCTTCAAGAACTTCGAGCCATCCAAGGATCCGTTGAAGCTAGATCCATTTTTATCTTTTCCAGTAGGTTTATCCAAGGAACTTAAGGTAGTAATGATGTTCATAACATCATTCATTCATACATAAAAAGCTATCATATTCGAAGTGGTAAACTAGTAATCACTAGAACATAGTTTAGTTAATTCTAAACTTGTTCGCAAATAAAGTTAATCCTTCTAACTACACTTTTAAAATCAACTATTCACATGATATATATCTATATGATATGCTAACTTAATGATTTAAAACCCGAAAACACGATAAACACCATAAAACCGGATTTACGCCGTCGTAGTTACAACCGGGGACTGTTTTGGTTTGGATAATTAAAAACTATGAAAAACTTTGATTTAAAAGCTATACTTCTGGGAAAATGATTTTTCTTATGAACATGAAACCATACCCAAAAATCATGGTTAAACTCAAAGTGAAAGTATGTTTTTCAAAACAGTCATCAAGATGTCGTTCTTTCGACGGAAATGACTACCTCTTTCAAAAATGACTTGTAACTTGTATTTCTGACTATAAACCTATACCTTTTCTGTTTAGTTTCATAAAGTCAAGTTCAATACGAAACCGTGGCCGCTTAAATCACTCAAAACGGATTAGAAACGAAGAAATGGCGAGCAAAACAAAATTGGTAAAAACTACTCATTTTAGCTACGTGAAAATTGGTAACAAATCTATTCCAACCATAACTTAATCAACTTGTATTGTATATTATGTAATCTTGAGATACCATAGACACGTATACAATGTTTCGACCTATCATGTCGACACATCTATATATATTTCGGAACAACCATAGACACTCTATATGTGAATGTTGGAGTTAGCTATACAGGGTTGAGGTTGATTCCAAAATATATATAGTTTGAGTTGTGATCAATACTGAGATATGTATACACTGGGTCGTGGATTGATTCAAGATAATATATATCGATTTATTTCTGTACATCTAACTGTGGACAACTAGTTGTAGGTTACTAACGAGGACAGTTGACTTAATAAACTTAAAACATCAAAATGTATTAAAAGTGTTGTAAATATATTTTGAACATACTTTGATATATATGTACATATTTGTTATAGGTTCGTGAATCGACCAGTGGCCAAGTCTTACTTCCCGACGAAGTAAAAAATCTGTGAAAGTGAGTTATAGTCCCACTTTTAAAATCTAATATTTTTGGGATGAGAATACATGCAGGTTTTATAAATGATTTACAAAATAGACACAAGTACGTGAAACTACATTCTATGGTTGAATTATCGAAATTGAATATGCCCCTTTTTATTAAGTCTGGTAATCTAAGAATTAGGGAACAGACACCCTAATTGACGCGAATCCTAAAGATAGATCTATTGGGCCCAACAAACCCCATCCAAAGTACCGGATGCTTTAGTACTTCGAAATTTATATCATATCCGAAGGGTGTCCCGGAATGATGGGGATATTCTTAAATATGCATCTTGTTAATGTCGGTTACTAGGTGTTCACCATATGAATGATTTTTATCTCTATGTATGGGATGTATATTGAAATATGAAATCTTGTGGTTTATTGTTACGATTTGATATATATAGGTTAAACCTATAACTCACCAACATTTTTGTTGACGTTTAAAGCATGTTTATTCTCAGGTGAATATTAAGAGCTTCCGCTATTGCATACTAAAATAAGGACAAGATTTGGAGTCCATGTTTGTATGATATTATGTAAAAACTGCATTCAAGAAACATATGTCGATGTAATATATTTCTATTGTAAACTATTATGTAATGGTCGTGTGTAAACAGTATATTTTAGATTATCATTATTTGATAATCTACGTAATGCTTTTGAAACCTTTATTGATAAAATAAAGATTATGGTTGTTTTAAAAATGAATGCAGTCTTTGAAAAACGTCTCATATAGAGGTCAAAACCTCGCAACGAAATCAGTTAATATGGAACGTTTATAATCAATATGAACGGGACATTTCATGAATCAAGAACGTCAGCACATAACAATGGTTCTCTTGTTGGAAATTAGAATCAACTTTTTGAATCCTAATTCTCTGATCAAATCGTCAAACTACAATTTTCGTGAATCCCAAATCTTCTACATTTGTGAAACGTAATCCAAATCGAGACACAAGTTTATGTATCGCAAGTGATATCAGACAATTCCTAATAGAGATGTAAAGAATGTGATAAGAAGTCAATTATAGGTGGTTATTAGAAATCAGTTTTTATTTGACGGTTTATATTTTTCAAACGTAAAGCTATGATTGATAAGAAGGGGAGGGGCAGTATAGTAAAAGTATCTTAATCCTGACAAGAAAGAGACAATTCTTACCTAAGATAAATGATGACCATTAGATTTTGTTTAAAAAGGCCAATCTAATGGTGGAGATTTGCTCTTCAAAGGTTGACTTTGACAAGCTAACATAAATATGCCTTTGCTTTAATAGAGAGCGTAGATGTAGAAGTGTAGATAATATTAAATTAAATTATTTCAGTTTCAAATGTTGAGACGAGTTTAGTACGCGCCAAACCTTTGGTCGAGATAGGCATCAAAGCGTGAAAACAGGTGCCAGACAAAGACAAAGAGATGGCGTTCAATGACGGTGTATGGATGAGATCCACTTGTTTATTCTTTTTTATGTATTTGCAGGTTAATAATAATAATAATAATAATAATAATAATAATAATAATAATAATAATAATAATAATAATAATAATAATAATAATAATTTTTTTCTAATTTAGTTTCCTCAACAAAATCAAATATTGAATTAATGTCCATGTCATTTAATCCGAGTATCAAGAATGATATTTGGTGTATTCATCCATCCTCACAATATAAATATATATTAATAATATTAATAAGTATATTATATACAATAAATATAATAAACTTTATCTATCCTCCTAATAAATATAATATATATCAATTTTAATATAGTAAATATATATATATATATATATATATATATATATATATATATATATATATATATATATATATATATATATATATATATATATATATCATATTTTAATTATAATAATTAATATATAAATATATTATATTAATTTTCATTTTCTAAAGTTTAGGGTTGTATTTAATATGTATAAAAGTATGATATATAGTGCTTAGTAATTGATTTCAAATGACAAATGTATACTCCCTCCGTTTCAAATTAACTAGTAAAAGTAGCATATGCGATGCCGCGGGGTCTTTCGGATTGCATATTCATAGTTAACGTGGCGTTACGTATATACAAGAGTAAAAAACGCTTTGCTACGGATGTTTTTGAATACACGTAGTTAGTGCCTAGTATACCTAATGGCCTATGCATTTTTAACATAAGGATGATTGAGTAAAAAAGGGAAACAGAATCGTCGATATTATGTAGGTAGTTTGAGTTGTTTATTATAGGTGTATGTAGATGTATTGAAGATAGTCCGAGGTATTTAACGTTTTTTGAGAAGTGTTCGTTTCGCGTATAATTAGTCCGTCGTGTTCGTAAGATTTTTTCGAGTTGAACGGTGGGTTCGAAAAAATTTAACGCATGGCTAGCGGGAAGATATACCCCGTTGAAAATTTGGATGAAGTTTGGTTAAGTTTTTTAATTAAAATAAAATTTTTACATATTGTACCCCTGATTTGGGGACTGGAGTTGTGCGTTGCTTAAAGTTTAGAAGGTGAATTTGTTTTGTCTTTGGCATTGTCGTTTGGAAAGCATGGGAGTGTCTAAACTACCAATCTCCCATGTCTTTGGGAGTGTTTAAACGACCAACCTCCCATGTCTTTTAGTATATAGGATAATACTTTTACACAAACAAAGTTCATGAAAGAAATGATGTTTACATGTACTTTTTTGTCAACTTTTCACTTTTACTCTTTATTATTATGTTATTCAATTTTTTATTTTACATGCATGTATAAGATTATAAAAAAAGAAAGGTGATTTTCACATACCACTTTTTAATCTATGTACACTTAATTACATATTATACATGTAATTATACTTATAATAATATATGTTCAACTGTAAATTTATTAGACAAAAATGTACATAAATTAAAAAGTGGTGTATGAGGATCATCTGCCATATAAAAAAGTTCACCTTATTGTTTATTTATTTATAGAAAGAAAATTTAAAAAAGATTAATCAATTAACATTAACAATAAATATATGGAAGGAGGGAATAATATCATGAATAACAACAGTTTTAGAAATTCCTAAAAAAAATTAACGACGTTAAGTGTCAAGTCACTCCACTAACTCTATGGTGACGTGGACCAATAAATTTTCGGTAAGAGATCGTATGTCTTCCGTCTCTCTTGACCACTAGTTGCTAGATACCCGAAAACACCCTCTCTCCTCCCGCGGCCATCTTTTGATCTCCATGCCACGTGTCATGGCTTCGCTACCCCTACTTTTCCAACAATTTTTTTTTTCTATTTCTATTTTTATTTTATTCACAAAAAATACTCTCTCTCACACACAGTAACACACAATTTTCTCTCTCTGTATCTATCTACGGACCAGATTTGACTCTGCAAGCTCGTATTTCGGAATTTAGGGTTTGTTGGAAGTAATTGTGGAGCTTTGCGACTGATTTGGTGGTGATTTCGGATTTATTTTCTGTTAAATTAGGCTTTTAAGGTGAGTTTCTCAGGTGGATTTTATGATTAATTGACGTTTACTGAAGCTATACTTTGTGTTTTTGATGAGTAATTTGGTTTATTGATTGATATTACATGTTGCTGGTTTGCTTTTGAGGTTGATTAATACAGGTTTTTGTTTGATTTTATAATAGAATAACGAACTAATTATCTAAATTTAAATAACCTTAGACTATATTGCAAGTTTGAAATTCCAACGTATTTTGTAAATATGAATAGTTATAGTAATCGGAAATAAATAGATTTATTCAATATTTTTGTTTCTATTGAAATTGTCACCCTTATCTATGACATTGAACTGTTGTAGCATGTGCACAGTAGAATTTGAGTTAAAAATCTTTTTAAAGTGAGTCTATATTCTTTTTATTTATCTACTTTACCGACCGTATGTTAAGTTTTGATTGATTTTTGTTTATAAGTTTGATCAATCTAATGTTAATCAATTTTCTTGGTATTAAGGTCTGATATTATTTATTCATCTTTTGTTGATTTGTTCTGCTGAGGTAAAGGGAGGCCTCGTGTTTTGTATAATTTGGGTGAGCTATGATGTTTGATATTGACTTCACGACCATTATCAGCGCTGGATAGAAGAATTTGAAGGAATGTCAGACTTGTCTTTGTACGAGGTAGGAGATTCAGTTTCGTTACTGGCTTTGTGTTATTATCATTAACTGATGTTATTATTCTTAAGTTATATAAACACTTGTTGAATGAGAACTATATGGTTATATAGTACGTCTCAAGTTCGTTTTTCCTTTAGTTATTTCTATCACCCTCGTTCATGTTATCCTGGGCCTCCAACAGGAACTGAAGTTGATTTTATCAGGATTTATGAACTAATTAGATAGTTGACTCGTGTCAAATCCAAATATATGCAATTGCTGATTGTGATTTTACTAGTACACAGTAACACGATGTAAACAATATAGATAGGAGCTCATTTTGTTGGAAAAGTCACATTAGCTTGTTGAATGTCATGTATTCGATTAAATGACTATGTCCTTGACATTTGAAGCATATAATTGTTGAACCAAAGTAAGTATTCAAGCATGACAGCGACATATGCATTGTATTTTGCTTCACCTAAAGACAAAATCAGGAGTTACTGTATTTGCATTTTATTTAAGCTTTGGTTGACTACTGTATGTGTTGTTGGAAGTCGGGAACAACTCTTTGTTGCAAACTTCGTGGAGGAAGTTGCACATCATGAGGGGGTGTCTTCCCTTTTCTGCACATAAAATAAGTCCGAGTATTGTTGACTCCTTAATCCACCTCAATTTTTTTGGATGTGCTGGTGACATAATATTGCCATATGGGCTACAACATTTATCAATTTGTCACCTGAACAAAGTGGCTGCCACAATACCGTCAACTTAAGTTCATTGAGTTAGGTTAACCGTCAAATGAAGTTTGCTACTTTTGATTAGGATCTCGAATTAGAAAACTGTAATATTGCTTTTGTAACTTCACTTTTTAGCAGTTGGAAGGTGATGACTTTATTACTAAAATTTGTATTGGTTGGTTATATACGAATTGGTGAAGTTACTAGAGTGTAGTTAACTAACTTCAGTTGCAGTTCATATAAGGTATTACAACTAATTTTCTAACTGGTGTTGCAGCTCGATGATATCATCTGGGACGACTTCGATCGAGGTGATGACCATATGGTACCGCACCCTACCAATGCTCGGACAAGTAGAAATTCATTTGAAGGAGACAGCTGTAAGAAACCACGGCATGAAACAACTCCTGTTATAAATAACACCAGAAATTTTGATGTTTCCAATACGAGTTCTCAAGGAAAGGCAGAAGGAGATTCTAATCCATTGGATAAGAAAAAGAACCAGATGGAAAAGGAGTCACCATCTCATGCACCACCTGGTTTATTCAATTCATCAGGTGAAGGAGAGATTGTAACAGACATGCTTAATCCAGCATCTGTTGGTGATTTTTGTGTGGATGAACAAGCCCTTAATGGTACATCAGCTACTGGTGATAATAACTCCTATAGATACCCGTTAACACACATTTCCCAAGAAGTAGATCTTTGTTTTGTGGATAATACTTGCTGGCCAGATATGGGGAACTTTGGGGATGTGGACAAGATATTAAGGTAAACCTTACGGTGAGAAATAAAATTTTATTTATTGCCAATAATATGATATCTCATTTGTACTTTGTGTTCTCTATGCAGAAGTTGTGATTCATCATTGGGACTAGGTGTGACGAACAATAATGATGAATTTGACTGGTTTACATCAGATCAAGTTGAGGGTACTGAAGAAGCATTAAAGATGGATTTCAAATTCCCATATCCTGAGCCAAGTGGTTTAAAGAATATCTTAATGGATAATGATTCCCAGGAGGCGAATAAGTCTGGTTGTAACTCAGAAAGAAAAGATGGGTTTAATTTCAAAGATCAGGTTAGTTCATTTTGTTTTGAATGCAATCTTGAATCTTGGTGAGCATTAACTCACTATTTGAATGATCTCAATGTTCTGTTGCTTAACTTTGTATAATTATTGATGTATTGTTTTGTTTGTGTAGTCGAGCACATTCTTGTTACTCGGTTTATGCATTATTAAATATGGCTGACTTTGTTACTGTGATAAACTGATAATATTTGCCAGATCAATTTGCAGAAAAAGCAGTCGGAGTTTCGGAATAAGAAGGATGGAAAAAAATCAGGACAAGTCATAATAAAGGATGATGATTTCATTTATCAAACAAGTGACCTGACTAGCCACGATAGTCTGATTTCTTCAAACAATACCATTAAACAAGTTATTAATCGTGAGCAATACAGAAATTTAGAACCTGATTATTTTGGTCACATGCGAAGAAATACTCCTCAACTACCTTCCGATTATCCGCATCAAACTACAGCTCGACCAATGGTGACTGGCATTAAATGTGAACGTAAGGGCTTCACGTCATCTAACCAGGGTCTTTCGGTGGGGAGTTCAGGTGATCCATCAACGCAAACGGGTATAATGTTTCAGTCTTCAGAAAGTGTCTTGGTTCCTGCTAAAACGGAGGGTCGTCTATTTAGAAACGAACTTGAAAGTCAAAGTGATGTGGAAGGAGTTCCAAAAGCATCAGATATAGGTTCATTCAATGCACCAGAAAGGTCTTCCGTTAGTTCTAAGTTGGATGAAATGTCACTTGAAGCAACTAGTTTCCGCCAGCTACGACTGATTATGGAACAGGTATGATGAATTTTCTATATTTCTTGATGGTTTGATTGAATTTTCTATATTTCTTGATGGTTTGATCATTATGTCCTGATCTGCAAGAACAAATGACATGATCATAGTTGTACTTGGCATGCACTTTATTCTTGTATATTTTTATTATCTTGATTGTACTATTAACAAGTTGCTTGCATCGAATCTGTGTGCTTGTCAGTTGGATTTAAGAACCAAGTTATGCATAAGGGACAGTCTGTATCGTTTGGCAAGAAGTGCTGAGCAGCGGCAAAATCCAGGTCATCATAGCTGTGCCACTGACGTTAATGATCTTGGTGGGCCTTTGATGTCTGTAAGGGCTAACAAGTATGATCTTTTACACTATCTTAACATTTGTTATAGAAATCTTTTCTATTTATGTCATATAAAAGGCCTGAATTCACCTGTCGAATTATGGTTTAGAGTAGAGGGGTAATTTCCGACCCATTTAAATTTTACATAGCTTAAATCGGAACACACTAAAAGGGTCCTAGGGGTCATATGGATGGAAAGTATCTAAAAAGTCCAATTTTTAACACATGAGGTGTACTTGTATTGATTTAGATAGTCAATTTAATGTCGTTCTTTTCACATGAATTATTGACTAGAAAAATTACATAAATGTTTGAAGGTCTGGTACAATTGGTATTGGGGTGTGACTAGTTTCAACCCAGATCCTTGTTTGACCAGTTGCTCAATCTGCTGGGCCCGCGTGTCTTGCCAACTCTAGTTTTGAGCTATTTACCTCAGTTGACCTATAATTTGGTTTGTTTAATTCTGATCACAGGTGCACTGGGTTCATGGATATGGAAACTGATACAAATCCAATAGATCGTTCAGTAGCACATTTATTGTTTCATAGGCCTGCAGAATCACCTAATTTGCTTTCTCCTTTGCCTCTCAATCTACATATAGTAAGTTATGCTTCATCGTTTAATTTTTTGATTGAAATAATCGATTATGTCCATATTGTTCTAAATTTGTCCTTTCCCTGGTGCACAGAACCATGGGCCTGTACCCTCGATGAGGGCGGATAAACTAGTTTATCAAGAAGAATTTGCAGCCGAATCAAATGACAAGATCACTGGAGACTGAAGTTAGGCCATATTAATTAATTGTTTATAGTGTTGTGCAATATAATGTATAAAATCATCCAAGAAGTCATATACAAGTTGTGCTTTTACAATTTCTTGGTATATATATATCCTTCTGTCTTGATACCAATTTATCTTTCTAATTTTTAACCTGCACGTTTTGAATTCTTTATATATCTCTGTAACCAAATAATGTATCGAACTCCTCATGTCGTTACTGTGAGAAAGCAGGTGGTTGTTCTGCTCCTCGATTCTGTTACTTGTGACTCAAGAAAGTCCTTGCTAAAAACTAACGCCGTATTGTTCAAATGCCTGATGAAATACTTTACAATAAAGATAAAGCAGTAGCCTCTACTTGATGTGATTAATTAATGCTTAGTTTGTTCTTGCATTTATATTTTAAAATAAGCTTTGAACCTACAACAAAGTCTTTAATTTTTAAAGTAATATGCTACATATGATGAAGAAGCTCAAGTCACTGCTTACATACTAACAGTACAGGTACAAAATAATACTCGGATAACTTTAACCATAAAAGGTTAAAAATGTTCAAAACTAATAAATACCTCACCTTTTTTACAGTGAGTTAATAAAGCACAAAGACTAGTAGTGTAAGGTTCTTTTTAATCAAACTGTTGTCGAAGATGCATCTCTGTTTCACTTTTCCAAGTAGCATGTGACGACTGACCTTTCATGCGTTTATTCTTTTCCTTATCTTTGATCATCGACCCTTTCTTCTTTAACGATTCATCAGTCTCTTTAATAGGACGATCACCACACATGGGGCATACCATCCCTCGTGCATTAGAGAATGTTTTAGGTATCCCACACCGCACACACATCCTGTGGAAAGCAATACCATCATGAGTAGAAAGAAATTTTAACCAGTCTTTAAAATCAATATCATTATTTTAAACTTAAAAGAAATTTTAACCAGTCTTTAAAATCAATATCATTATTTTAAACTTATAGTGGAATATTCAAATGAATCCAACAAATTTCCTTGAAATCCAAGGGACCAATGAGAGCGCGACAATCACTTGTTCTCATATACATGTAGTCAAAACTAATCCATCACATGTGATTGACTTCCTTAACACTTAACCCTAAACCCTAAACCAACCCTAAACCCTATATCCAGGGTTTAGGGTTTAGAAATTGGGGTTTAGAAATTGGGGTTTAGCAGTTAGGGTTTAGAAATTAGGGTTTAGATTTAGTTTTACAGTTTAGATTGAGTTTTTAACACAAACGGTTTAGAGTTTAGGGTTTAGGGACTAAATTTAAAACCCTAAACTCTAAATCGGGCTAAATTTAAAAAGAAAAAAAAATTGTTTTACTTTTAAATGAAAAAAAAATAAAAAAAAAAAATCCAAATTTTTTTTTTTTCAATCACATGTGATTGTTGCGCCACATGTCGCGCTCTGATTGGTCCCTTGGATTCAAGCAAATTGTTGGATCCAAGGGATTACAACTCTAAACTTATATACTAGGAAAGTACCTCAAAAGGTCTTTGGCATCTTCAGCATTTGGGTTAGTTGCAGTTGCCACACGTTTTGCAGATCCTTGAGTTGCATTAGAAGAAACGTTAGATTGAGTTGATGCATTATTACTCCCAGCATCACTACTTACTCTCTCACGAATTCCAACTAATTGAGCTTTAGCCTGCATCACAGCACCTATTCATATTCGTATAGCCTTAATTAGAAGAAGCATATAAATATAAATATCCTTAAAATTTGTGTTTGGTAAACAGATGATAGATATAAACATGTATTATATATGTCATGATAGTCTAGGCTAGCCCAGTGATATCATAAAGCAGATATAGGAGAGTCAATTAGAAGACGATAGATACTATAGACGTGCCTATCGTTAGTGAGGTGTCAGACTGTCAGTGACTTGGTTAGCTGATGTAAACCCCGAACTGAAAACTGATGATGGTATCAATATTTGGTTAAACCAACAGAAGAAACAAAATAGTGACTTGGCTAGCAGGTGTAAACCCCATACTGAAAACTCAGTAGTTTCAATATTTGGTTCAACTGAGAGATTAAACAGAATGATATGAAGGCTCGCTGACGAACTCTGACTTGTATGCTATAGGGACCGCGACATGGTAAATACAAATCAATTCATGTTGTACAAAATCAATTCATGTTGTACAATATAGTTATAGTTATAGTAAGCCATGTATTAAACAGCATAGTGTATGTGTATCTCTTCTTTTCAACCTAACGAAAGATATTTACATAATTAATATCAGTCAATAGAGACTACATATATTCATATGATATTACTCCGTACCAGTCGGGATGAACTAATATGCAATTATAGAGTTCCAAAAAAGAATCTACCTTCAGGCACATCATTTTTGTCTCTGCGATTTCTCCGACGACCATGTCGCCATATCGGTTCATCATTATCTTTTTCTGCTGATACCAACCCTCCAACAGAGTTGTTCAGAAACTGCGGAGGTCCTGAAATCTCCAATAATTACAGCAGAAGTACACAATATAAGCATTTAGCTGACAGAAATAGTAAAACACTTCTTTATTTACATTAAGAATGCAGACGCAAAGTATAATAAACCCTAATATATACCAAAATCACTATCATCTGATTCATTCGTTTTCAATCCCTAGCTCACGATCTAAACTATCTAAATACCAAAAGTGTTACTAGTCTGTCCAATTTTTTATTTCCTGAATATTCTAATAATAAATCTGTAGAGGTGTTTATCTGTAAGAAAAAGTAAATAACTATTTCAAAGTAATAATCTGATAATAAAAAAAAAAAAAAATACAATTAAGAGATATTACTTCAGAGAATGCGAGAAACGCTGAAGGAAGCAAAGAAGAAGAAGAGTCGGAGGGATTCGGTGGATCAGAGAGGGATGTTCTGAATTTGTTGCTGGTTGTACGGTCATCAGAAACGTCGTCGTTCCGACGGTGTTGGTGGTTTACTTCGTCGTCGTCGTCCGAAGAAGTGAAGTAATCTTCTTTTTGTTCTTCTTCTCCTTCTTCAGACGAATAACCCTGAATTAGTGACAGACTCATTGTTGTATTTTGGGAATTGTGAATTGTGAGCAAGATACAGATTACAAACGGGGTTTCAAGTTAAGAGAACGAATCAAGAAACTTGATGAACTCTTATTTGTATAAATGGGCTTCTGAATGAAAATCGACCCAGGTAGACTTTGAAGTTACGCCTGTCGGCCCACATTTGCAATAAGTATATTACTGCTTTTTATTTATTATTATTTTTTTAACGGTAGTACGAGATCACTCAAGGGACTTAACCACCCACACGTTCATCTCTCGCGATTGCATAACCCTTCACCCAGAGGAAGACACCCTTTGATGGAATTCAACATGGGATGACATCCTTTATCTACCTTTTAATCTTTAATGTGCGTTTTTAGACAATAGTTGTTCAACACTAGGTTGTTTTTGTATGTATTTAATCGTAACCACCAAAATAACTTGTGATGAGAAGAATAGATAATATAGATTATTATGTTATATACTTGACCCTTATTTATAGTAATATATATTCGTAACATAAGGTACTTTCCACACATAAATATTAGAACACTGATACATATCTAAGTGCATGACAAGTAATTAGTTAAAACTTGTTATTTGATGGCGAGTGCTAAATATATAAAGGCAATGCCCAAAGTGTAGGGATTTAACTTGGGTCTCCAAGGAGATTCTCAAGCATCTAACCAGACGACCAGTAAGCCACCTTGGGGTTTGTGGGACATGTTTTAAAAGTAAAAAATTGGTAAATACACAGTGGCGGAAGCAGGATTTTTCTTCACCGGGGGTGAAATTTTTTTTTAAAACCGTAGCAACTTTTTGGGCAAAATACGGAGTTTTTGGGACAAAAATTAGAGGTTTTTAGGCAAAATTTTGAGGTTTTTGGATAAAATTTGAAGGTTTGTGGCAAAATTTGAAGGTTTTGAGACAATTTAGAGAATTGTGGGCAAAATTTGAAGGTTTTGAGGCAAAATATGTAGGTTTAGGGGCAAATGGCTTTTGGGTTTGGGGCAAATGGCTTTTGGGTTTGGGGCAAAATGAAAAAAATCCAAATTTTTACACTAAAATTTCGAAATCGACTGGGGGTGGCCCCCCCCCCCCCCCCCCCCCCCCCCCCCCCCCTCTAAATTCGCCCCTGTAAATACATGATGACGATTATGTCTGAAACTGGATAATGTATGATTGACCAACATTCCTTAAGGCTGTAAACATAATCCAAACGATTACATATCATCTCATAATGCGTTTTCCTTGCACGCAGATGTAGGAAACCAAATAATGACCATCATTCGAGTTTAGCACATAGGTTCTTCAGCAGGCCATCCTGACTTGTGTTACTAACACCGAGTTTAACTTAATTTATCAAAACTTGGTTCTCTTCATCTTCAGTTAACTTAACTACTAGGTACTTCCGCCAAGATCCAATCCCCACTTTCTGTCTGCGGTCAGATAACAAGCAGTGATGGTTGAATTCGTTTTTTGTCCAACTGGACATGCAAAATAAATGAGTAAACGGATGATGTTTTCACTGGTTTAAGATATATGTGGCCTAACTGTATATCCACGTGACTGTTTCCGATCTTTCTTTGGCCACCACAAGACGTGCAATTAGTGAGGATATCACATCAACCACTAGACCACGGTGGCTAACCATGTGCCATCATTACCCGCTTAAGACTTGGGTGAACTTTCCTTCTCTTTGGTGAACCGAGCTTTATGCTTGTAATACTCTTCCAGCTCATTCTCGAGCTTTTCAATGAACTCACTTGTATGCTCAAGGGACTGTTCGAGTTTGTATTTTTCTAAGGCCTGCAAAAATACAATGATTCTCAAGAACGATCACTCTATAACTTTTTCATTAAACAATGATCATGAACTTCGCATTAGACACGAAGCGATAACTGGATAAAAAGGTAAACCAACCTTCATCAAATTTTAAAAAAGATAGGAGTACCTTAGCTTTCGACAGGGTATCTGGAGGTGACATAATCTCCGGTTGCACATAATTTTTTCCACGAAAAAATAAGATGACATTATTAGGCTTTATGTCAATCACAATGCCTTTACTTAATCGAGTAAGCTCGTCAGCATATTCTTGAATTTGACCAGGTTTACAAGGTTTGCAAACAACCTTAACAGTCTCATGGTTCTTCCAATGAAGGTGCATATTAAGAACAACTCCTCCAAATACTCCACGTCTTCCAACTGGAACGTAATGTTTCTTTTTCTCACCAGTTCTCTTTAGGTAAAACTTTTCTTCCTCTGTTAAAATTTCTGGATCATATACTTCAGGTGTGGCCTTTCGTACATCGAATTTCCTTAGTTTTTCAATCAACCATTCTTCCTTTCTTTTGGCCTGGAGAAAAAAATATATTATTATAACTGATACATAAGTAAATATAGTCACAATTTCACTTTCGTTACAAAAATGACGTATATGGTATGACTATTGAGAACCAACCAAGCTCTTACATAACCCAAAATGATAGGGATATCATTCCAATTGCAACGCTACTATTTGTTTGTTCTATCATTATCCTCATACTGATACTGATGGATTTCAGGTCAAACTTGGAAGAATACTTTAGATTAAGTCCATAAATTTTTATTTTTTTTGGACAGCGATTGGGATCACCCGAGGGGGACTAAACCACCCGTTACGATCATCTCCCGTTTCGACTATGCCGATGCAGCGATAATAACCCCGCCCCCATCGCTGCCCTGGAGGAAACCTTGAAACCAATCCAAGGGCACGGCCAAGTAAAACACCTCTCCCCTTTACCCCCCAAACGATATGGGAAAGGTGCCATGGGTGGATACTTCATGGCAGGGATGAAATTGTGTTTTTTAATATGTAGCCAACGGGGGTCGAACTCTTGACCTCCCCTAAAGGAGGCAGGCCACCAACCGCTGGATTACTTTACATAAAATACATAGGTTAACATTTGCTAAAGGACTAATGCAGAATGTAATAGACACCTATACACCCAACAGTTCAAATTGTTTATATTTAAGGTGGAAAATTCGACTTATGCATCAGGTTATATCTCATCTCTTACGGGTCACATGTGTAATGAAGAGAAAAGGGAAGGAGTCAAACGGTTCAAACAGATTATATGTCACATAAAGCGCATTTCAAAGCATAAAACTCTTAAATCATTATTCAAAAATGAAATTACATTATTTTTGGAGTGATACTTTTGCCATCCTTTTTGAAACACTAATTAATTTTTTTTTTTTTTTTTTTTTATGATTACTGTTTGAAATGAACACATTTTGTTGGGAGAACCTGGAAAAAACGGTACCTTTCCAAGCCTATACAAAATCCGAATTTCGGGATTCGGAGATCTCATCTTTTTCTTTGCCTTCAAGCGATAAAACCTTAATTCATTAAGTTTAGCCTTTTTTGACACTCTAATCCGTCTTTTCTTTTCTCTTTCAGTCAAACCATCAGGTCTATTACGCTGTTTATCGATACGAAACCTGACAACATCTTTATCCGTTGTCATCTCAATAGCAGAACTACTCATTAACCGAACATTTGACCTTGATAAGAACTTAGAGTTACAAAGCATATATACAGGTTTCTGGCTTATCTGGTTTTCCAACGAGAAGCATGTAAATGAATGAGCATTACTATTAGCCTTTGTGTTTATATATCTTATAATATCCGAGCATTGATTTTGATTTAACGAACTCCTGCATTTAACAACAGTATCATCAACAGAGTTTTTAACATCTCACATACATAGCATATAATCACCTATTAATGATTCGGGGCATTTTACTAATATCATCCACTAAAACCACAAATTCTGCAAACTAGATATACAAGTTAATCTAACTAAGCCTTATGGCATTTGCCTTTTTCTTAACCATGGAAGTCTAACTCTAAACAGATCTTAATTTGGGAACCACTAATTAGTTACTCGTATCTTACATCAGTTTTTTTAATACTATTTAAGTTTATGATAACTTAACAGAACTAATATAGTAGGAAGCTGTTAATGTGAATCAAAAACTAAACCAGACATGACGTGTGCTTTTAGGGCATAATTACACAGTAGCGATAGTAAAACCCTAAAAATAGAAATTGCACGAATAAGATAGCTGAGATGAATCATTCAACCTGACACGGTGAAGAATGTATGTTTTATGTATGAAATTTTGGAGATTCCGAAGAAATAAGTATATCGACATAACTTCAGGTGGTGGCGCTACGACGGACGTCAATGGCCTGACGATGATGCTGGGTTTGTTTGTGATTGTCAAGTAAAATGGTATCATGAACCCTAAAGTTGTAGAGTTTTATGTTTTAACCCTCAAGATTCTTTATTCCCAAAAACTGGCAAAACTACATTGGGTACCTTGCCCAAATGGATTTTTTTTTACGTGATGGATTTTTTATTTTTTTTCTTCTTCTAAAATCTACCTATTTTGCTCTAATACTTTCAAATTTTGCTCAAAATTCTCCAACGTTTGCTTCAAAATCTTCAAATTTTGCCCAAAAACCTTCAAATTTTGCCCAAAAACCTTCATAATTTGCCTAAAAACCTGATTTTTTTGCCCCAAAACCTCCATATTTTATCCCAAAAAATTGCTACGGTTTTAATTTTATTTGCCTCCAGTAAAAAAAAAATTCTAGTTCCGCCACTGGGAAATAACACAAAATCCATGACCAGCGACTTATCGTTAGATATGACTATTGTTAGACCTATTCTAACCCATCGTCAGATTGCATCCGTCAGATGATATGAAGGGTAATTGACGAAAACTAACGAAGTTAACCAGGCGTCAGTTGCAAAGATGACGAGTTTTTTTGTTCGTGACTTCCCCTCAATAACCAATCACACATTTTCTTGATTTAATTAATATATATTTATTATTACTGATTTATTTTTTTCCACCCCATTTTAATCAGATTTTATTACATCACCATACCCAATATTTAACACAAAAAAGTGACACACCGGTTAAAAAATGTCAGTGCCTAATCACAGTCAGTTTGCACTTTTTTGCACTTTTTGGCCAAACTGCCTGTGATATCATCGTTAGGGTTGAAAATGATCTTTATGGGGCAATTCTTCATGCTAACCCTTTGCCATTTCACCACTCACCATTACCTTTTTTTTTTATTGGTTTTATAAATTTAATTACTTTTTTTCCATAATATTCTTATCCTTATTATTATTTTATTACTAACCATAAAACGGAGACAAAAAACTAAGAGTGTGCATAGTATAGAACTAGACCAAACTAGTTTAGTTCGGTTTTAACTTGAGACTTAAGTTGTAGCAGAAAGTCGAAGTCAGATCGAGGATCAGACAATATATTGCCAATTCAGTTATGTTTGTGTTATTTTCTGGTTCGTTCCAGGCCGGTCCGAACCGAAGACCAAAAGTCTGGAAAAATGTGGACCAAAGATCGAGCGAAATAGCCCGGTTGAGTTCGATTCCTCATTATCGGTCCGATTCCTCATTATCAGTTAGATTCCTCAATCTCACTCTTAGATAAAACTAGTGGCTACACATATTGACTAGAAATTACCACCACATCAATGATGTAGTACTACAACTTAATAATGGAAATGTACAAAGTTGACAATTTATTAAAAGGCAACGGCAGAACATTATGAGGTTTTAAATGGAGCTTGGGAGCATATATCATGCTCCTTTCACCTTCGAAACACAACTGAAACATAACAAACATCTTAATGGCTTCCGATGCTCTCTCTCAAATCATCCATCTTCCCCGATTCTCTATTCGGAGCCCCGAACCCGCTTCTCTCATTTCTTTCAATTCATCCATACTTCAAAGTTTCCCCAGGTCCCCTCATTTATCAACAACCCAATTCAAGACCCGCAAAAACAGTTTCATCACACATTGTACATCAGTTTCATCTGATAGCTCAAAAGATGTAACCCCAATTGAACTTGGTACAATTTTTTTCACTGTTTAGTTTAAAGTTTGAAACTTTATTTAATTTGGATTGATTCTATTCTTTAATCTCTCGATTATTTTTTTCAGGGTTCCCTGCCTTTCCAACTGTTCTTGATATTAATCAAATTCGTGACATATTACCACACAGGTGTGCTATTAAATGTTTAATCGCTGACCTTTTTATTTTTTTATTTATTTTAAAGATAATTTTTTTGGGACATGGGTTTTGGTGGGGTTTATGGTTATTGTTTGTAGGTATCCATTTCTTTTGGTGGATAGGGTGATTGAGGTAAATCCAGGTGTTTCAGCAGTTGGAATCAAGAATGTGACCATTAATGATAATTTTTTTCTTGGCCATTTGCCTGATAGGCCAATTATGCCTGGTGTTCTCATAGTTGAGGTGAACTAATCTTTTGTATTCATTTTATATTTCATTTCTATGGTTTTTGGTATATAAGTTTTTTTTTTTTTCTTTTCTATTTTAAGCCAGTTTTTTGTATATTAGTATAATGATGCTTTTTTTGGAAATGTGTATTCTGTGTGTTTCTACTTTGTAATCTGGTTATTGATGTCTTCGGATCAAGTTAAAAAATTACACTTGCTAGTTTAAAAGTGCAAAGTTAGGGTGCGTTTGATAAACCCGAATGATTAAGCGCTTAATGGTTTATAATCTTAATGATTCAAAGGTTCTGAATAAAATTACTTCTGAATGACAATAATATGTTTGATAATCATTTTGAACGATTAATGTGAAAATGATGTAAAATTAACTTCAATGTGAAAATGATATAAAATTAACCTTTAATATGAATAAAAACTACAATGTAGTTTTTTAATAAGTGTTTTTGATATAACTTAAAGAGAATATTACATAAAATTAGGTGCTCAATGATTAAGAGAGAATTTCAGCTCTAAATGGTTCAATACTGAATGAATGTTGAACCATTCAGCATCATATATTATTCAGAGGTCAGAAAAAAACACTATGAATGCTGAATGGTTCAACATGCAACGCTGAACCATTCAGTTAAGAGGTAAACAAAACGCACCCTTAGTTGTTTTAAACTTAAAATGTTATTGCTATGTTTCCTTCGCATTACTGTTTGATTGGTAATGTGCGAAAATCTGAAATTTGTTTCTTGCTCCCGCCTACTTTTCTTTGTCTCTATTCATGAGTTTTTGTTGTCATGTGCAATATTTTGTGTTATAACTAACCAACTTCAACTTTAGAGCATCTAGTTTTATCTTCCTATCTTTTATGAAGAAGCATGCCAACTTCAACTTCTGCAACCCAATTTACTATAATATCTTGTTTGCATATTTTGGTATCTATGAAATGATTTTCCTAATAATGAACGTTTAGAGATCTGCTTCTTGATGACCATGTGAAAGATTTGTATAAGTTTAAAAGCTGATTCCTTTTTCAAAAAGCTGATTATATTTCTTGATTTCAGGCAATGGCACAAGTTAGTGCTTTTATATTTGTGCAGCCAGAAACGGACGGCTTAGGTGACAGTTTCTTCTTCGCTGGAATTGACAAGGTAAGATTCAGAAAGCCGGTTGTCCCCGGAGACACTTTGGTAATGAGAATGACGCTAACCAAACTTCAAAAACGCTTTGGAGTTGCTAAATTGGCGGGAAAAGCGTATGTTGGAGGTGAGATTGTATGTGAAGGTGAATTCATGGTGGCATTTGGTAGCATTGAGTGACATCTTGGGCAATGGGTATCATTCATGGTTCAATAACCCTCAGTCTGACATTTTATTTTTTCTATTTTATTGTTATTATTATTATTATTATTATTAATTATTAATTATTAATTATTAATTATTAATTATAATAATAATAATAATTGTTAATTGTTAATTATTAATTGTTAATTGTTATTGTATTATACCTTGTTTTTTAAGGTGTGGGGTCGGGTAACGGGTAAAAGCTTATTTGAATTGTGGTACGGGTCATTGTTTGGTATGGGTCAAAACAGGAGATGGACGGGTCAGGTGGGTTGTCTGACAAACACTTTCTGTTCTTTTGTAAAAGATCTTTGATGAAAAAACTTGTGTTAACTGGTTGTCAAAACCATATAAATACTAGAATTATCTGTATATATTTGCATAGAGTGGGTTGATAGTTTGTATGTATTAAAAGCCTGTTTGATCTGTTCTACCTGTGTGACCCTTTCCCTTAAATTGAGCTTTTGTGATTGACCCATATACAGAACACAACCAAAAATCGACCCATTCATATTTCTTCTTTGTCGACCCGTTAAGCCTAAAGTGGTTAAATTAACCTGGTTCTTTCATGACATTTCTCTAAATAAATTTACATATCACTTGATTGAAGCTTAAAAAGACAACCCATTTTGTTTTCTTTACAAACCAAGAGCCCCTAGTGGTGTTTTCCCTTGCCCTGCCTCAAAGTAAAATATCAACATGGCAAGCATAGCAAGTCTCGCGTGCTTAATCTCCGCCAATTTCAATCTATCAAGCTTATCGGTATCCGGAATGTACACACCATTTTGAATCGTACCCGCAAAGCTTAACGGGTCAAAGAATTTGCCACCCGGGTATCCTTGTTCACCAGTGTAGTTGGTGAAATTTTCAGCAGTTTTTGACCATGGGGTGGCCCACTCAACTGATTGTGATTCAGGGTTGAAGAAGTCAACCCATCTCTTGCTCTCGACCCAACCCATTAGGAGTAGTTGGGTCCCCAAGAGAGTCCCGAAGGAGAATGGGGCAATGGCACCTGGGTCAGCTCCAGCCTCAAACCATGGGATGCCGCTCCATGCCTGGCCCACGAAGATACCCAGTACTGCAGCCATGGCCCACCGTCCATGGATGAGTTCGGCTTCTTTGTACCATTTTAGAAATGCTGGGTCCTTTCCTAGTCCCAACGGGTCGAACCCAAAGTCACCTGGAAGCCTGTTCACAATCGGTTAAAAATAGTTTCTAAGTGAAACATGTACACAGTATAATAAGTGAGAAATTGAAAACGGTTTGATATTGTTTATAGAAATAAAAGACTTACGAGCCATCGAGCCACTCGGGGTCGAGCAAATTGCCGCCACCTTTAACTGCAGGGATCCAAGATTTCTTGGAAGCAATTGCAGCGGCGATAACGAGCCGCCTAGGGGTGGACACGGCACCATTGATGGCAGCAGCAACTGGTGCTGACATGATATGGCTCCTATTGCCACCGGTTAGGAAGGGTGATCCCAACCCATTTAACACTGCACCAGATTTAGCAGCTGCCATTGGTGGTCTGATTTCAAGGTTTTGATGGTGCTACTGTTTTTTTGATTATGTTTTTGTTAATATACTGAATATGGAAGAAGAGAATGAAAGGTTTATTATATGGGTGAGAGTATGTGATCAAAAGGGGATCTGTGAATGGTGCCAGGTAGGATAAGTGAAATCTGCCTAAGGAAATGTTGGATAGGATTGTAGCCAATGAGATTGTGGTATTCATCTACAAAACCATGAACCATGGTTCAGGTGGTACCCACTTTTAAGTCCCTGTGGTCTTCAATTGTTAGCTGCACAGCCTCTAGTTTTATTTTATGTGAATTGTCAATAAAATCTTTCATTGGACACAATGGGTCAAGTTAATTTTACTTTGTTACAACAACAAAATATGTTAAGAAAATCAGATGGAGGTTTAAAGTTACCAAAAAGTTGTTAAATTTCATCTTCAACCTCGTAATTGATTTATTGCACCACATCAAATGTTATCCTGATAACATACTTGTATAATAATCGTTTTTTTTTTTTTTTTTTTTTTAAATGCGTATAACCATTCGTATGTCATACTTGTATATCATAAATTATAACAAACGATTCGTTAATTATTTATAAGATTCAAAACGAATGAAACATAATTGTGGGTCAGCCCAATTTTGACCCAGCCCACTTGAATACGTATAAAATAACTAACCATTTTAACTTGTTGTTCAAAGTGGTATTGTCTATTGGTGATTCATTTTGGTCTATGATTTTGATCGTGATTCGTTGCAGTTAGATAACAGTCACAATATCATTACGTGCTTATACAATTGCGAATAAAAGTTTCTCAGTGTCAATAATAACAATAAGTCTTGTTGAACGCTTGGCAAGTTCAAACAGATCTTGTAATACCAGCCCATCGTTAGATCTTTCAATTATATATATAAACCTGTGTGTTGCACGAAACTTGTAAATATATGTTTTCGCGAATGTAATATATCGGGCATTGACCCCCTACGTTGCACGATTGTAGATGGGCCAAAAAGAATGCGTTTAATAGTAACGAATCATCATGATTAGGGTATTCAAAAAACCGTTCACTAAATATCAAAAACATCATAATCATCATCCAATATTGACAAAAATAAATTCAAACCCAAGTAAACCACCAAAATATAACATATGTAAAGTGATGAGTTCTCATACAATAGTGCTGATGTTGTATAGTGATTTGACGTAATTAGTAAATACATATATGAATAGTGAGTTATTGCAAGTAAATAAATATAATATATATTTACGATGTAATTAGAGAAAATCAATTTGATTTAGCTAATTAAATCAATTTGCAGTTACAACAGATCGATAACCTTTGGTGGTATTATTGACGTATTAATTTTAAAATTGACTACCCTATTTATAATTGAGGGATATTATAACGCTTTAATTTCTCGTTAGCTAGGGCACCACCAAGCGGGATCGAGATTTTCCCCTTGTATGTCATACTTCTTTATTAGAAAGAGAAGGCAAAACTCGAAGGCTGCTATCACTGAAGAAAGGAAAGAGCGAGATGGTGGTTTTTGTTGTTCGATCCATATTGATGCAATGCGGCCAAATGAAGAAGACAGTTCCTCTACCCTATCCATTGATGGGATGACGAACCAGAATAACGTCCAATCTTGTTTTCGGCACAAAGGTGTACGAAGCGGTAAAAAATCATGAGATTATCAAAGACAATTTCATTCTATGTTTGATTACGCCCGACCAGCATGCAGAGAAAGCAATAAGAGATAATAGCAACAATTCCGGATTGAAGAATAGGAAGTTCGATACTACCCCCGCTTTCAAGCTTCATCCCCCGAGCTCTCACTCGAAAGGATCAAAAACATATTCGTTGCTAAGAAAATTTTCGCTCAGCTAGGGCGCGACAAAGGAGCTTTGAGTGACGGGTCGTCGAAGAGCAAAGAACATAAATTATTAAAATATTATATTTAATTGACATTACTTAATTTTAGATATTTAAGAGATTGACATTTGGCAGATTTGCACAAAATTTATAATAATGTATTATATTAATGTGTGTGTGTGTGTATATATATATATATATATATATATATATATATATATATATATATATATATATATATATACATATAAATCGGTAAGCCTTTGTCCAAATGGCATCAAACCCGTAAATTTCGGTCCATGTAGGAGAGAAGTTTGTCTCACAAAAAACCTATAAATATACACTATTTGTTGCTATTTTTTTTTTACCTCACACCAAACCTATACATACAATACATACACCACCTCATCATCCTACATGACATCCGAATTTCTTATCCGTTTTAAATCAAAATTAGCTTTTTGTATAGAAAGTGGTGAGAAGGTTCTTTTTTTTTCAAAAAAACACTCAAGTGCACACATTTAGCAACATATATTATCTTCACAAATCTCATTTTTGCTTAATCCCGCCCATTATATCATTTTATTCAAAATCTTCCTTCTTATTTTCAGTTTCATTTCTCTCTCGATTTCATAATCGTTGCACACCCACCCATCCAGGTATATTTTTTTTACTTGATTTTCTTAATTATAGTGTATTTGCAATGATGATTTAATTCTGTTTTGCCTCTCGATTTCAGATTCCAGACTCATCCATGTATTATTATTTTTCTCAAATTTCATAATTCCATAATTAACCGTATTTTATTTTTGGTTATTTTTTCAAAACTTATTTATTTCATGATAATTTATTTTCTTAATTTTTGTTTGTTTTCATTTTACTTTTAAATAATGTCCACATCTACCAGTATCATTAAGGTCGGACATAATGATGCACTCAAAGTTATGAATTATCATGATGCTATGACACTTTTTCGTGTATTTTGCTCTCCCGTATTATTTGTAACTTTCACATGTAATCCTAAGTGCCCAGAAATCACAACAGAATTTGACCTGTCCGGTTTTAAACCAGCCATTTTTTTTATAACCCTTTTTAAAATGAAACTCCATCAACTGATAAAAGATATAATGATTTTTTTTTATCAAAATACATTTTATTTATATTACTTTTTTAAAACCATAAATTATCTTTTGCCCATGATATATTATAAAACTATTATACCCCACTCTTGAAACCTATTTAGACCTGTCTGAAAAATTAGCCCAATAATATACAATCTTTGACTCTTTGTTAGGTTAAGACTCAAATAATCAAAAATCAAAAATTAATTTTATTCGGAGTACTTAATAATATACTTAAAAAATCGACTTAGATAGTAGGTTCTTCACTCTACCTTCAACTTTAACTGTATCTCTTCCTTGATTAACTTTAGCCGTAAAGGTACAATTTGACCATTAACTCATTATTAATACTGTTGATTATGCTTAAAGTCCTTATAATAAAGTCCTTAAAAAATACTCCTGTTTATTTTAGTCCAATAAAAAAGGCCCTTTTACTGTGCTTAATTTTTACTGTAAAATAAAAAAGGTAGCTGCGAAAAAAAAAACATACTCCGTATGTTTGTTTCCCTTGACTTCTTCAAAATCTTTCGACCTTCGAAAACGGTTTTGTGCTCAAGGACCACAATATACCTGTAAGTGCCATCTTCTTTTTAATTACTTTTTTCCATATCTACTTCGATTTCATACTATCTATAGTATCTGTAAACGTCTTTATTTGTTCCAGATGTTATATTGTTATCTATTTTATTAGATTTGTTAGGGTTTGTAATGGCTATTATGTTAGTTTCTTAATAATTTTCCCATGTTAAATAAATTGCTAACTGTTGAATGCATGCATCCTTCCAAGTAGTTAAATCGGCTTTGTAATTTCAATTTTGAAGTATAAATTCGTATATTGTTTTTACATGGGAAAGATACTTCTATCATACACTTTTAATCCGAATATTGTGTTATTCCAATATATATGTCTGTTGATAATATTAGCTAAAGGATCTATATATTCTTCTAAATTTGTAAAAATATAAGCTTTAATTTTTAACTTTGTGATGTGTTTTTTTTTATTAAAATAAGATTGTGTTTTACAAATCTTTATCATTAATAATTATATTATTTAAATTACATTGTAACTTACATATGTTCTTAAAATATACACACATTAATATTTACTAGAGAAAATTTTTATATTATATACTCAGAACTTGATTGTATAAATTTATTTCATTTAAATTCCTAGACAGATATACTCAACCATTGGAACAAACTTTCTGGCTTCCTTCTTTTATTATCATGTTTCGGTGCCCGTATGAGCAATTACAGGTATTACGATGGTAATTTTTTTAAATACACAATTTTACTTATAATGTTATCAAATTTATATAATCACAAGTGCAAAGAATACTGTCTAAAACAAAACTAAACGTTAATTTGTAGACTATGCCGCATGATTTTGCAAACAACTACTTCAGGAAAACAAAAACCTCCAAGTTAATGAACATCGTTAATGAATCCAGTTATGAATCTGCACTTGAATTGAAGTGGATAGGAGATGATCTCACTTTTTCAACTGGGTGGAGTCAGATTGTGGAAGATCTTAAGATTACCAAGAAACAAATACTGCAAATCACATTACTTGATAGGAAAACATTTAATTTGGCTGTGTTTAATGATGATTTGGTTGAAATTCATGTTCCAGAACATCGACCGCCAATGTTCATTAAATGGTTGCTGGATTGTCATGACCCAAGCATGGTATATTTATCAATTACATTTAGGTTTACAGTTACTTAAATTTTTAATCAACCTATATATTATTAACTACATTTATCTTGATTTGTTACACAGCTATTACCTTTAAAGTGGGCTGACATCACATATCACAATACAATTCCTCCTTCTGAAGTCTTCCTTAACACCACAACAGTTAATCGTTCGATCATAGAGATCGGTTCTGATGGTGTGCATTTAATGTTTACAACCGGATGGAGAAGTTTTGTGGAAAAAATGAAGCTCCAGCAATTCAACATTTTGATCTTCAAGCCTATAGACAATGATAATTTTCTATTTATAAGCTATCTTGGAACTAACCCGCATGATAAACATTCAACCACACCGATGAATGCATCTTCTACTTATGTTGTACTAAAACATCAGCACAACGAAGTTCTTTCAATATCTATTGTGGAAGATCGTTTCATCAAGTTTAAAATCCTCAAGATGCTTTGTATGATTCTTCTCCTTTTAAATTAACTAATTTGCTCAAACACAATTTCATTAACACATTTTTATTCTTAATATTTAATTTAATTATAAATTCGTACGAGTTCCACAAAGATTTCATTATGATTCCACCTGAGTTTTTATTTGACTTTTTAATAAAAGGTTTTCTAATGATGTACTTTTTATTTGGTTTTATATAGCGTATTCCACCTGAGTTCTATAAGATTCCTGGAGTTGAAAATGGTGGTTCTGTGAACATTGTCAACGCAGATGGCGTTAAAGTGACGTGGTGCTTCATACCTCTTAAAAGTTCAAAACCACCAAAGTTGAAGATTTCTGGTGGCTGGCTGCCTTTTCTGAAAAAAAACAATCTAGGAGTTGGTGATGAATGTGAAGTTGTCTACATGCCGAGTAAATCAATGTTTGTGCTTAAGTATGTGACAAAGATGGTGAAAAGATCAAGTGGATGAAGGAATATTAGTCGGTGAAAACATGATGTTTGTGTTCCTTTTTTATGAAACTGACTCAAAAACATGTCATAATTTTTTGTCAAATTATCTTACTAATGGTAAGTTAAAACTTTGTGATATTAGTTTTATTTCGCTACTTATTAAAACTTTTAGTGTGAAGGTATTATTATAATGTTCATGGAATGGTTTAAATTTGTATCGTATTTTGATTTTTGGAAATATATTAACCATGTTTTGAGCCAGAATACGACTTAATGAATATAACATAAAAAATACCAAGTTTTTAAACAGTTGTTACAGATCATCATACCGTACATTTAGATTCAAGAAAATTTCATTGTTATACCTTTATTTTATTATTCAATTTAAGTGTATTATGGATGGTACATCTTCAAATATATGAAAGAAAATAACGCGCAAACTTTTGACAAAATTATAAACAAATGTTACAACATAATTAGTCAACGTTTTTGTATAGTGTATTCTACGTACTTTACCAATTTAGCCCAACACATTCTTTTCGACAATGACCGTCTATATTACTTATTTCTGTTACAATATATGATACTATATAACCTTTGCGACTTATTCACCGTGAAAAACATAAGAGAGAGGTTTTAGTATTAAATGGTTTTATGTAGGCCGATTTGTGAATTACCCATGTATTAGGCTAACATAAGAGACAGGATTGCCTAAACAAAAACCCATACATGTTACAGTTTTTTCTATTTTATTGACCTCAAACTAAAAAACCTGAAATTGTAAAAACATACAACACATTAGCCAACCACATGACTTTATTTAATTTTTTTATTAATTTTTTAAATTGTGTAAGTGCATAGGGAAGATACCAAGACTTACTTTTTGAAGTACAATATATGTGTATCACCATATGTCAAAAGAAAAAATTATTCTTTTTTTTTAAAAAGACACTCAAGTACACACATCTACCAAGACATTTCAATGTATGTGTGTAGATTTTTAAATTTTGAAATTTGAAATCAAAAATTCTTAATTCTTTCTCTATAAATTTTGAAATTTAAATGCTAAGATGTACAAACAAATAAAAAAGCCTAAATCTTTCTCTATTCCTCATCTTCTTTTGCAATCACCTTCTTTTTAATATCAAATTTTCTATCTAATTCAAATCAAAATTTCGGCCAGGTTTATTTTTTTTTTCTTATTTATGTTTCATACATTTCTTCATAGTGATTTTTTAAATGATATTGTAATATCCGGCTTTAAGTTTTAGCTTATTAAAAATGTTTAAGATTGAAATATTCGGCAATCAATTGACTTTTTCCAATGTTTTTTTGACAATTTTCAATGTTCTGTTGGCTACTTTCACTTATGTCTCCTTTGAACTTTTATCATAGGTTATACGTATATGATGCAATTCAAAGTGTTCATAAATGTTACCTGCAATCCAAAGTGGCACGAAATTGTCCGTTTCTTGTATAATCAGAATTTCAGACCCGAAGACATCACCAAAAAATTGTGTTGGCTATTTGAAATGAAGTTACAAAGTATGATACAAGACTTCAAAGAGAATCATGTCTTTGGCAAGGTTGAAAAAGGTATTTTCAATGAATATCTTCATATTCCGTAATTGTATATTGACTAAAACTATAACTTTTTTTAATAGAAGTCTAATGATTTAACTTTTTCACTGCAGTTGTTTACACAACTGAATTTCACGAACGTGGATTGCCTCATGCACACATTTGTCTCTTTTTGAAGTCTATTGAACATTAAGCGGCATGTTATCAGGAACGGCCTGATCGTGTTCTTAGTGATAAAGTTATTTAAATCATTAATGATACGATCATGTAGTTTTTGCAATTATAATAAATAAAAGTCCAGGACAATCACTATTGCGTGTCGGTTTATTTCTTCCAATACCGGTGTTTAGTCATGGACAACTATACGTTGCACTATCTCGGGTTACTAATCGCCAAGGAATCAAGAAATTAATCTTAGACTAGGATAACAAAGTATCAAACACAAGAAAAAATGTGGTATACAAAGAAGTCTTGCAACACTTATAGTCTTATAGACTTAATTGAATAAATGTTCCAAAAAATTTCCATTGGTATGGTATCTTTGAACTATTATGTATCTATAATGTTTTTTTACAAATATTTGAATAATGTAAAACTATTATGATTTCCACCAAGTATTATCTAATTTTTAAAGATGTTTAATTCATATTAGATACTCCGTATATGACAAAAAATTTATATGTTTTCATGTGGTGTTACTAATATTATACGTACGCTATCTTTGAAATAATATGAATTCCAACGTGCTTTCAGACAGTATATGTGCGTCACAGAGAGACGCTAACTTTAATAGTGAACTATACACTACCGATTTCCTAAATAGCGTTGAAGTTATTGTTTACCAAAGCACAATCTGAGGCTCAAAATTGGTGTACCAGTTATGTTACTTCGAAATATAGATCAGGCAGGAGAATTGTGTAATGGTACACGTTTACAATTGTGCACTTAGGAGAAAATATCATCAAAGCAAAAAATTTAATAGGCTCAAACGTGGGGAAGATTACAGCGTTATCACGTATGCTTATCGTACCGACGGACAAGAGAATACCTTTCAGATTCCAAAGAAGACAATATCCATTGCCGGTTTGCTTTGCAATGACAATACATTAAAGTCAAGGACAATCACTATTGTGTGTCGGTTTATTTCTTCCAAAACCGGTGTTTAGTCATGGAAAACTATACGTTGCACTATCTTGGGTTACTAATCGGGAAGGAATCAAGATATTAATCTTAGACAAGGATAACAAAATTTCCAACACAAAAAAATATGGTATACAAAGAAGTCTTGCAACACTTATAGACTTAATTGAAGAAATGTTCTAAAAAATTTTCATTGGTATGATATCTTTGAACTATTATATATGTATAATGTTTTTTAGAAATATTTGAATTATGTTACATTATTATGATTTCCACCAAGTATAATTTTATTTTTAAATATGTTTCATTCATATCAGATATGTGACAAAAATTGTATAAGTTTCCATGTGATGTTACTAATATTATAAGTACGGTATCTTAGAAATAATATGAATTCCAACGTGCAACGCACGGGCTCCAAAACCTAGTATATATATATATATACATACTCTGGCGGCTCGGCCAAACCATTAACCACCAGCTGATCGGACTGGGGCTTACCAGAAGTTCCTCCACCACCGTATGTATATACATAATCCACATGCGACGGACGCGTCATTCACATATATACACCACGGTTGTCTAGGCTACCACAGAGGAACCCAACCCGCAGGTTGATCTCTCCTACCGAGGCTACCACACAATAGGGACACACTGGGCTCCAACAGACAAGCATCAACTAACATGCAGTCATCACAAAGTACTAACTAACCACAACAATAAGTATATCTAACAAGCATGACAATCATAATATAACATGCTTCTATATACTATATTCTCTAGTTAGTCCCACTCACCAAATACCAGTAACCAGCTCAGATAATCTACTACTGGGCGGCTTCCTTATCTTTTTCACCTGAACATATGGCAAATCAAGTTAGTTATTGTCTATTAACACCAAATAACACAATATATAAATTTTTGTCAGAAAAAGTATCCGCTAAATTTTTTTGCTTAATAATGTATTATATTAATGTGTGTGTATGTGTGTATATATATATACATATAAATCGGTAAGCCTTTGTCCAAATGGCATCAAACCCGTAAATTTCGGTCCATGTAGGAGAGAAGTTTGTCTCACAAAAAACCTATACATATACACTATTTGTTGCTATTTTTTTTTACCTCACACTAAACCTATACATACAATACATACACCACCTCATCATCCTACATGACATCCGAATTTCTTATCCGTTTTAAATCAAAATTAGCTTTTTGTATAGAAAGTGGTGAGAAGGTTCTTTTTTTTTCAAAAAAACACTCAAGTGCACACATTTAGCAACATATCTTATCTTCACAAATCTCATTTTTGCTTAATCCCGCCCATTATATCATTTTATTCAAAATCTTCCTTCTTATTTTCAGTTTCATTTCTCTCTCGATTTCATAATCGTTGCACACCCACCCATCCAGGTATAATATTTTTACTTGATTTTCTTAATTATAGTGTATTTGCAATGATGATTTAATTCTGTTTTGCCTCTCGATTTCAGATTCCAGGCTCATCCAGGTATTATTATTTTTCTCAAATTTCATAATTCCATAATTAACCGTATTTTATTTTTGGTTATTTTTTCAAAACTTATTTATTTCATGATAATTTATTTTCTTAATTTTTGTTTGTTTTCATTTTACTTTTAAATAATATGCACATCTACCAGTATCATTAAGGTCGGACATAATGATGCACTCAAAGTTATGAATTATCATGATGCTATGACACTTTTTCGTGTATTTTGCTCTCCCGTATTATTTGTAACTTTCACATGTAATCCTAAGTGCCCAGAAATCACAACAGAATTCGACTTGTCCGGTTTTAAACCAGCCATTTTTTTATAACCCTTTTTAAAATGAAACTCCATCAACTGATAAAAGATATAATGATTTTTTTTTATCAAAATACATTTTATTTATATTACTTTTTTAAAACCATAAATTATCTTTTGCCCATGATATATTATAAAACTATTATACCCCACTCTTGAAACCTATTTAGACCTGTCTGAAAAATTAGCCCAATAATATACAATCTTTGATTCTTTGTTAGGTTAAGACTCAAATAATCAAAAATTAATTTTATTCGGAGTACTTAATAATATACTTAAAAAATCGACTTAGATAGTAGGTTCTTCACTCTGCCTTCAACTTTAACTGTATCTCTTCCTTGATTAACTTTAGCCGTAAAGGTACAATTTGACCATTAACTCATTATTAATACTGTTGATTATGCTTAAAGTCCTTATAATAAAGTCCTTAAAAAATACTCCTGTTTATTTTAGTCCAATAAAAAAGGCCCTTTTACTGTGCTTAATTTTTACTGTAAAATAAAAAAGGTAGCTGAGAAAAAAAAAACATACTCCGTATGTTTGTTTCCCTTGACTTCTTCAAAATCTTTCGACCTTCGAAAACGGTTTTGTGCTCAAGGACCACAATATACCTGTAAGTGTCATCTTCTTTTTTAATTACTTTTTTCCATATCTACTTCGATTTCATACTATCTATAGTATCTGTAAACGTCTTTATTTGTTCCAGATGTTATATTGTTATCTATTTTATTAGATTTGTTAGGGTTTGTAATGGCTATTATGTTAGTTTCTTAATAATTTTCCCATGTTAAATAAATTGCTAACTGTTGAATGCATGCATCCTTCCAAGTAGTTAAATCGGCTTTGTAATTTCAATTTTGAAGTATAAATTCGTATATTGTTTTTACATGGGAAAGATACTTCTATCATACACTTTTAATCCGAATATTGTGTTATTCCAGTATATATGTCTGTTGATAATATTAGCTAAAGGATCTATATATTCTTCTAAATTTGTAAAAATATAAGCTTTAATTTTTAACTTTGTGATGTATTTTTTTTATTAAAATAAGATTGTGCTTTTACAAATCTTTATCATTAATAATTATATTATTTAAATTACATTGTAACTTACATATGTTCTTAAAATATACACACATTAATATTTACTAGAGAAAATTTTTATATTATATACTCAGAACTTGATTGTATAAATTTATTTCATTTAAATTCCTAGACAGATATACTCAACCAATGGAACAAACTTTCTGGCTTCCTTATTTTATTATCATGTTTCGGTGCCCGTATGAGCAATTACAGGTATTACGATGGAAATTTTTTTAAATACACAATTTTACTTATAATGTTATCAAATTTATATAATCACAAGTGCAAAGAATACTGTCTAAAACAAAACTAAACGTTAATTTGCAGACTATGCTGCATGATTTTGCAAACAACTACTTCAGGAAAACAAAAACCTCCAAGTTAATGAACATCGTTAATGAATCCGGTTATGAATCTGCACTTGAATTGAAGTGGATAGGAGATGATCTCACTTTTTCAACTGGGTGGAGTTAGATTGTGGAAGATCTTAAGATTACCAAGAAACAAATACTGCGAATCACATTACTTGATAGGAAAACATTTAATTTGGCTGTGTTTAATGATGATTTGGTTGAAATTCATGTTCCAGAACATCGACCGCCAATGTTCATTAAATGGTTGCTGGATTGTCATGACCCAAGCATGGTATATTTATCAATTACATTTAGGTTTACGGTTACTTAAATTTTTAATCAACCTATATATTATTAACTACATTTATCTTGATTTGTTACACAACTATTACCTTTAAAGTGGGCTGACATCACATATCACAATACAGTTCCTCCTTCTGAAGTCTTTCTTAACACCACAATAGTTAATCGTTCGATCATAGAGATCGGTTATGATGGTGTGCATTTAATGTTTACAACCGGATGGAGAAGTTTTGTGGAAAAAATGAAGCTCCAGCAATTCAACATTTTGATCTTCAAGCCTGTAGACAATGATAATTTTCTATTTATAAGCTATCTTGGAACTAACAAGCATGATAAACATTCAACCACACCTATGAATGCATCTTCTACTTCTGTTGTACTAAAACATCAGCACAACGAAGTTCTTTCAATATCTATTGTGGAAGATCATTTCATCAAGTTTAAAATCCGAAACTCAAGATGCTTTGTATGATTCTTCTCCTTTTAAATTAACTAATTTGCTCAAACTCAATTTCATTAACACATTTTTATTCTTAATATTTAATTTAATTATAAATTCGAACGAGTTCCACAAAGATTTCATTATGATTCCACCTGAGTTTTTATTTGACTTTTTAATAAAAGGTTTTCTAATGATATATTTTTATTTGGTTTTATATAGCGTATTCCACCTGAGTTCTATAAGATTACTGGAGTTGAAAATGGTGGTTCTGTGGACATTGTCAACGCAGATGGCGTTAAAGTGACGTGGTGCTTCATACCTCTTAAAAGTTCAAAACCACCAAAGTTGAAGATTTCTGGTGGCTGGCTGCCTTTTCTGAAAAAAAAAACAACCTAGGAGTTGGTGATGAATGTGAAGTTGTCTACATGCCGAGTAAATCAATGTTTTTGCTTAAGTATGTGACAAAGATGGTGAAAAGATCAAGTGGATGAAGGAATATTAGTCGGTGAAAACATGATGTTTGTGTTCCTTTTTTATGAAACTGACTCAAAAACATGTCATAATTTTTTGTCAAATTATCTTACTAATGGTAAGTTAAAACTTTGTTATATTAGTTTTATTTCGCTACTTATTAAAACTTTTAGTGTGAAGGTATTATTATAATGTTCATGGAATGGTTTAAATTTGTATCGTATTTTGATTTTTGGAAATATATTAACCATGTTTTGAGCCAGAATACGACTTAATGAATATAACATAAAAAATACCATGTTTTTAAACAGTTGTTACAGATCATCATACAGTACATTTAGATTCAAGAAAATTTTATTGTTATACCTTTATTTTATTGTTCAATTTAAGTGTATTATGGATGGTACATCTTCAAATATATGAAAGAAAATAACGCGCAAACTTTTGACAAAATTCTAAACAAATGTTACAACATAATTAATCAACGTTTTTGTATAGTGTATTCTACGTACTTTACCAATTTAGCCCAACACATTCTTTTCGACAATGATGGTCTATATTACTTATTTCTGCTACAATATATGATACTATATAACCTTTGCGACTTATTCACCGTGAAAAACATAAGAGAGAGGTTTTAGTATTAAATGGTTTTATGTAGGCAGATTTGTGAATTACCCATGATTTAAGGCCAACATAAGAGACAGGATTGTCTAAACAAAAACCCATACATGTTACAGTTTTTTCTATTTTATTGACCTCAAACTAAAAAACCTGAAATTGTAAAACATACAACACATTAGCCAACCACATGACTTTATTTAATCTTTTTATTAATTTTTTAAATTGTGTAAGTGCATAGGGAAGGTACCAAGACTTACTTTTTGGAGTACAATATATGCGTATCACCATATGTCAAAAGAAAAAATTATTTTTTTTTTAAAAAAAAGACACTCAAGTACACACATCTACCAAGACATTTCAATGTATGTGTGTAGATTTTTAAAATTTGAAATTTGAAATCAAAAATTCTTAATTCTTTCTCTATAAATTTTGAAATTCAAATGCTAAGATGTACAAACAAATAAAAAAGCCTAAATCTTTCTCTATTCCTCATCTTCTTTTGCAATCACCTTCTTTTTAATATCAAATTTTCTATCTAATTCAAATCAAAATTTCGGCCAGGTTTATTTTTTTTTTCTTATTTATGTTTCATACATTTCTTCATAGTGATTTTTTTATTGATATTGTAATATCTGGCTTTAAGTTTTAGCTTATTAAAAATGTTTAAGATTGAAATATTCGGCAATCAATTGACTTTTTCCAATGTTTTTTTGATAATTTTCAATGTTCAGTTGTCTACTTTCACTCATGTCTCCTTTGAACTTTTATCATTGGTTATATGTATATGATGCAATTCAAAGTGTTTATAAATGTTACCTGCAATCCAAAGTGGCACGAAATTGTCCGTTTCTTGCATAATCAGAATTTCAGACCCGAAGACATCACCAAAAAATTGTGTTGGCTATTTGAAATGAAGTTACAAAGTATGATACAAGACTTCAAAGAGAATCATGTCTTTGGCAAGGTTGAAAAAGGTATTTTCAATGAATATCTTCATATTCCGTAATTGTATATTGACTAAAACTATAACTTTTTTTAATAGAAGTCTAATGATTTAACTTTTTCACCGCAGTTGTTTACACAACTGAATTTCACTAACGTGGATTGCCTCATGCACACATTTGTCTCTTTTTGAAGTCTATTGAACATTAAGCGGCATGTAGGAACGGCCAGATCGTGTTCTTAGTGATAAAGTTGTTTAAATCATTAATGATACGATCATGTAGTTTTTGCAATTATAATAAATAAAAGTCCATGACAATCACTATCGCGTGTCGGTTTATTTCTTCCAATACCGGTGTTTAGTCATGGACAACTATACGTTGCACTATCTCGGGTTACTAATCGCCAAGGAATCAAGAAATTAATCTTAGACTAGGATAACAAAGTATCAAACACAAGAAAAAATGTGGTATACAAAGAAGTCTTGCAACACTTATAGTCTTATAGACTTAATTGAATAAATGTTCCAAAAAATTTCTATTGGTATGATATCTTTGAACTATTATGTATCTATAATGTTTTTTCACAAATATTTGAATAATGTAAAACTATTATGATTTCCACCAAGTATTATCTAATTTTTAAAGATGTTTCATTCATATTAGATACTCCGTATATGAAAAAAATTTTATATGTTTTCATGTGATGTTACTAATATTATACGTAAACTATCTTTGAAATAATATGAATTCCAACGTGCTTTCAGACTGTCTATGTGCGTCACAGAGAGACGATGACTTTAATAGTGAACTATACACTACCGATTTCCTAAATAGCATTGAAGTTATTGTTTACCAAAGCACAATCTGAGGCTCAAAATTGGTGTACCAGTTATGTTACTTCGAAATATAGATCATACAGGAGGATTGTGTAACGGTACACGTTTACAAATTGTGCACTTAGGAGAAAAAATCATCAAAGCAAAAATTTTAATAGGCTCAAACATGGGGAAGATTACAGCGTTATCACATATGTTTATCGTACCTACGGACAAGAGAATACCTTTCAGATTCCAAAGAAGACAATATCCATTGTCGGTTTGCTTTGCAATGACAATACATAAAAGTCAAGGACAATCACTATTGTGTGTCGGTTTATTTCTTCCAAAACCGGTGTTTAGTCATGGAAAACTATACGTTGCACTATCTCGGGTTACTAATCGGGAAGGAATCAAGATATTAATCTTAGACAAGGATAACAAAATTTCTAACACAAAAAAATGTGGTATACAAAGAAGTCTTGCAACACTTATAGACGTAATTGAAGAAATGTTCTAAAAATTTTTCATTGGTATGATATTTTTGAACTATTATGTATGTATAATGTTTTTTAGAAATATTTGAATTATGTTACATTATTATGATTTTCACCAAGTATAATTTTATTTTTAAATATGTTTCATTCATATCAGATATGTGACAAAAATTATATAAGTTTCCATGTGATGTTACTAATATTATAAGTACGGTATCTTAGAAATAATATGAATTCCAACGTGCAACGCATGGGCTCCAAAACCTAGTGTATATATATATATATATATATATATATATATATATATATATATATATATATATATATATATATATATACACTCTGGCGGCTCGGCCAAACCCTTAACCACCAGCTGATCGGACTGGGGCTTACCAGAAGTTCCTCCACCACCGTATGTATATACATAATCCACACGCGACGGACGCGTCATTCACATATATATACACCACGGTTGTCTAGGCTACCACAGAGGAACCCAACCCGCAGGTTGATCTCTCCTACCGAGGCTACCACACAATAGGGACACACTGGGCTCCAGCAGACAAGCATCAACTAACATGCAGTCATCACAAAGTACTAACTAACTACAACAATAAGTATATCTAACAAGCATGGCAATCATAATATAACATGCTTCTATATACTATATTCTCTAGTTAGTCCCACTTACCAAATACCAGTAACCAGCTCAGATAATCTACTACTGAGCGGCTTCCTTATCTTTTTCACCTAAATTTTTTTGCTTAATAATATATTATATTAATGTGTGTGTATGTGTGTGTGTATATATATATACATATAAATCGGTAAGCCTTTGTTCAAATGGCGTCAAACCCGTAAATTTCGGTCCATGTAGGAGAGAAGTTTGTCTCACACAAAACCTATACATATACACTATTTGTTGCTTTTTTTTTTACCTCACACCAAACCTATACATACAATACATACACCACCTCATCATCCTACATGACATCTGAATTTCTTATCCGTTTTAAATCAAAATTAGCTTTTTGTATAGAAAGTGGTGAGAAGGTTCTTTTTTTTCAAAAAAACACTCAAGTGCACACATTTAGCAACATATCTTATCTTCACAAATCTCATTTTTGCTTAATCCCGCCCATTAAATCATTTTATTCAAAATCTTCCTTCTTATTTTCAGTTTCATTTCTCTCTCGATTTCATAATCGTTGCACACCCACCCATCCAGGTATAATATTTTTACTTGATTTTCTTAATTATAGTGTATTTGCAATGATGATTTAATTCTGTTTTGCCTCTCGATTTCAGATTCCAGACTCATCCAGGTATTATTATTTTTCTCAAATTTCATAATGTCAACGGGCAGCATAACGGCTAAAACTCAACACTTAGTAAAAATTTCTACTGCATAGACCATCGGCCGATCGTCAGAGACGACCGGCCGATCGTCACTACACCATCGGCCGATCGACCACACTATCGGCCGATCGTTAAAATTACAACCGTTGGTCGAAGGACTTCCACCATCGGTCGATAGTCTAGTCCATCGATCGATCGTCACACACCATCAGTCGGTGGTCAGAGACCATCGGTCGATGGTAGTTCATCTATAGCAGCAGCTACCAAAGTGACGGGTTTCTCACCAAACTCACCAATTCTCGATCTAGAGCTCGTTTTTAACCTCAAAACTTACCAAATCGAAGACACTAAACATGTAGGAACATAAACCCACAAGATATGGACTCAAACAACATCAAATATAACTCTTTTGACCCAAAATACACACTTTGTAAAAACTAACTCAAAAACTCCATTTTCTCAAAGATTAAAGCATGAAAACTTGTGATTCTTACCTTGATAGAATCAGTAAAACACAAGGAACAAGATAATGTAAATGATTTGAGCTCTAAAACAAGAATTAAATATTAGGGTTAATTAGGTGAAAGAGATGAAGGTACGGGAGTGTGTGGAAGAGTCTGGAAAATGAGAAGAACACAGCTCACTAGTCATCTAAAGTGGGTTTAAATCCCACACTGTGCAACACACGGGTATTTATCAGTTATCTGATATCTTTCGTACATCGTTTGGCAACCCAAACGAAGTCCAAATTAAATAAACAAACCTGTTCTGTGACCCTTGTCACAAACTGATCCTAACCACATCATTATTTAATAATAAATATTAAATAAAAAAATAAAAGTATATAGTAACACAATACTAACTTAAGGGCAAATTAGTAATCTTACATCTAGGCCCAGTAGAGGATGTTACAGACATTTGTGGCCATATAAAGCTTCGAAAGGTGCAGCATTAATACTCGAGTGATAGCTATTGTTGTAAGAGAATTCGGCTAGAGGTAAATGCTTTTCCCAAGCTTTTTCGAAGTCAATAACACAAGCTCGTAACATGTCCTCCAAGGCTTGAATCGTGCATTCACTTTATCCATCGGTTTGTGGGTAATATGCGATGCTCATGTCTAGATGTGTTCCCAAGGCTTCTTGCAAGGAACGCCAAAATCTAGAAGCAAAACGGGCATCTCGGTCGGAAATAATTGATAAGGGTACGCCGTGACGAGATACAATTTCCTTTATATACACTTGCGCAAGTTTGTCCATTGTATCGATTTCTTTCATGGCTAGGAAGTGAGCGGATTTTGTGAGACGGTCAATAATAACCCAGATGGTATCATAACTGCGTACCGTCTTTAGTAGTTTCGTGATAAAGTCCATCGTTATTCTTTCCCACTTCCATTGCGGGATTTCGGGTTGCTGAAGTAACCCGGATGGCTTTTGATACTCGGATTTGACCTTGGAACAAGTTAAACACTTTCCAACATAAGTGGCAATGTCCTTTTTAAGATTCGGCCACCAGTATTGTTCCTTGAGATCGTGGTACATCTTACCGGCTCCGGGATGAATCGAATACCGTGACTTATGAGCTTCTTCTAGAATAAGACTTCGTAAATCCTCATAACTAGGCACCCAAATTCTTCAGGCAAAATATCGAAGTCCAGTCTCCTTAACCTCGAATCGAGAGATGAGAATGTTCAAGCGTTCTTGAGAAATATTTTCATCTTTGAGAGCCTCATCTTGGGCTACTCGGATTTGACTATTGAGGTTCTTGTGTTGGTGATGTTTAAGGCTCAGACACGAAGAGGAACCATTCTTTCCTTTCGGCTCAAGGCATCGGCTACTACATTTCCTTGCCAGGGTAGTAACGAGGTTCACAATCGTAATCGTTCAATGTTTCGATCCACCGTCGTTGTCTCATATTCAGTTGTTTCTAATCGAAAATGTGTTGGAGGCTTTTGTGGTCGGTGAAGATGGTACTTTTGGTTCCGTATAGATAGTGTCTCCACAATTTGAGTGCAAATACAACGGCTTCAAGCTCGAGATCGTTAGTCGTGCAGTTTCGTTCATGAATCTTCAATTGTCGAGAGGCGTAAGCAATAACTTTCTTTCGTTGCATCAATACACACCCAAAACCATGTTTCGAGTTATCGCAGTATACAACGAAGTCATCACTACCTTCGGGAAGGGATAAGATAGGTGCGGTGGTTAACTTCTGCTTTAGGGTTTGAAACGCCGTCTCTTGTTCGGCCGCCCAAACGAATTTCTTCCCTTTGTGAGTTAACGCGGTTAAAGGTCGTGCAATCAAAGAGAAACCTTCGATGAACCTACGATAATAACCGGCGAGGCCTAAAAATTAACGGATATGAGTAGGAGTAGTGGGGGTTTCACACTTGCTAATGGCTTTGATTTTCGCGGGATCGACTTTAATACCTTGATCACTTACAACATGACCAAGAAATTGAACTTCCTTCAACCAAAATTCACACTTGGGAGAATTTGGTATAGAGTTGTTCGTGTCTCAAGAGCTCAAGCACGAGTCGAAGATGTTGTTCGTGTTCTTCTTCGCTTTTGGAGTAGATTAGAATATCATCTATGAATATGATAACGAATTTGTCTATGTACGGCTTGAACACGCGGTTCATAAGATCCATAAACACGACAGGTGCGTTAGTTAAATCGAATGGCATCACGAGAAACTCACAATGACCATAACGAGTTCGAAACGCAGTCTTAGAGACATCGCCCTTCTTCACCCTCAACCGGTGATAACCCGATCGCAATTCAATAAACGCTCGATCCTTGCAGTTGATCGAATAGATCGTCAATTCTAGGAAGGGGATACCGGTTCTTGATTGTCAACTTGTTTAGTTCGCGATAATTGATACACATACGGAAAGATCAGTCCTTATTCTTCACGAACAAAACGGGAGCGCCCCAAGGTGAAGAACTTGGTTGGATAAATCCACGGTCTAGCAATTTTTGTACTTGACTATGCAACTCTTGCATTTCAGAAGGTGCAAGTCGATAAGGTGCGCGAGCTACAGGTGCAGCTCCTGGCCCTAGATCAATCTCAAACTCCACTGATCGCGGTGGGGGTAATCCCGGTAATTCTTCTGGAAAGACTTCGGGAAATTCGCTTACAATCGGCACATCCTTCACGCTTTTCTCCTCAGTTTCCAATTTCTTCACATGTGCCAAGATAGCAAAACGCCCCTTTTTCATGACCTTTGGTGCCTTCATGCAACTAATAAGGTTCAGCTTTGGGCTACATCTCTCTCCGTAAACTATTAACGACTCCCCATTCTCGCGAGGTATACGAATAATCTTCTCTCCACAGACAACTTCTGCCTTCACTTTTGACAGCCAGTCCATACCGAGTATCACGTTATAGCTTCCCAACTTAATGGGTATCAAATCAATCTTAATATCCACACCAGCTAAGCTAATTATATTTCCACGACAAATTTGATCAGCTTTATCAAATTTTCCATTAGCTACCTCAACAAGACAATTATCATCCAAAAGAACTAATGACCAATCTAACTTAGAGCAAAAATGTCTACACATATAACTCCTATCTGCACCAGTATCAAACAAGACAAAAGCTAATAGTTTATTAACATTGAATGTACCTGTAACCAAGTCAGGATCCTCACGGGCATCTCTGGCATTCATGTTGAAGACTCTTCCACGTGCAGACCCACCATCCTTCTTCTTGTTAGGGCATTCATTCTTGAAGTGACCCTGCTGGCCGCATTCAAAGCACTTCCTTGGCGCATTGGGGTTCGCCTCACAGCTGAAGTGTTGATCTTACAATCCTTGCCGATGTGTCCAGTCCTCTTACACTTCTCACACACCACATTGCAGTACCCTGTATAATGCTTATAGTATCTCTTACACTGAGGAAGGCTACCTTTGTAGTTCGGATTAGGGCTTCTTCCCTCATTGTTCCTCTAAATTGCGCATGCCTTTTGACTGGATTCTGATCAATACCTTTACCCTTATTTTCATCCCATTTGCGCTTCCCATTACTTGCTCCAGATTCTGATTGCACCTTCTCTGGCTTTTGGCGGATAACTTGATTCATCAAGGTGTGCGCCATGCGCATAGCTCCGGGACCGTTCCTGGTTTTGAAGAGGTGACATTTCCCTGGATGTCCTTGGGAAGTCCCTACAGATACCACTCCATCTGTTTGTACTCCGGAGTAACCATTGTGGGGCACATCAAGGCTAACTCCAAGTACCTCCGATTATAGCCATCAAGGTCAGTTCCTACGACCTCCAATTCCCAAAATTCCGCTTCCATCTTCTGAATTTCGGTTCTGGGGCAGTATTCCTCTATCATAGCTCTCTTGAACTCTTACCATGGTGTTGCATAAGCTTCGTAAATTCCCTGAGCCTGGGCAAGCGTGTTCCACCATGTTAGAGCGCTATCCGATAACGTGCAGGAGGCGTACTTAGTCATGTTTGTGTCAGAACAGTTGCTAACCCGAAATACCGATTCTAGCTTTTCAAACCATCTTGTTAACCCAACGGGACCTTCCATCCCACTAAAGGTCTGTGGCTTGCAACTCATGAACTCCTTGAATAACGGTACCATCATAGTCGTAACGCTTCTTCGGTGGGGTAGAAGGTGGCGGTACAGGCTCTGTAATGCCCCGTCCTAATCCATAAGAACGAATACAATAACATATGATTACATCGCAAGGTATTTGACCTCTAAATGATACATTTTACAAATATTGCATTCGCTTTTGAAAGACAAACTTTCATTACATCGAAAGCTGACAGCATGCATACCATTTCATAATATATCCAACTATAATTGACTTAATAATATTCTTGATGAACTCAACGACTCGAATGCAACATCTTTTGAAATATGTCATGAATGACTCCAAGTAATATCTCTAAAATGAGCAAATGCACAGTGGAAGATTTCTTTCATACCCGAGAATAAACATGCTTTAAAGTGTCAAACAAAAGGTTGGTGAGTTCATTAGTTTATCATAATCGATCATTTCCATCATTTTAATAGACCACAAGATTTTCATTTCCATTTCTCATAATTATACGTCCCATACATAGAGACAAAAATCATTCATATGGATTGAACACCTGGTAATCGACCTTAACAAGATGCATATAGAATATCCCCATCATTCCAGGAATCCCTTTGGATATGATAAAATCGAAGTACTAAAGCAGTTCATATTCTCTGGCTGGGGCTTGTTAGTGCCCATAGATCTATCTTTAGGATTCGCGTCAATTAAGGTGTCTGTTCCCTAATTCTTAGATTACCAGACTTAAAAGGGACATATTCGATTCGATAATTCAACCATAGAATGTAGTTTTGATTACTTGTGTCTATTTCATAAAACAGTTATAAAGGCAGCGCATGTATTCTTAGTCTCAAAAATATATATTGCAAAAGCATTTAAAAAAGGAGCAAATGAAACTCACTATACTGTATTTTGTAGTAAAAATACATATGATGATATTGAACAACTGAACAATGCAGGGGTGGCCTCGGATTCACGAACCTATATCATTTGTGTATTTATTATTATACATAGTTGTAATCGAATGAATATATATATATATATATATATATATATATATATATATATATATATATATATATATATATATATATATATATATATATATATATATAATTCTATTAATTATATACTTTTTATATTAATAACATATATATATATATATATATATATATATGTATATATATATATATATATATATATATATATGTTTCATATATTCATTTTGTATATGAAAATATTAATTTTATTATGTTATATGTATTAACTATATATATATATATATATATATATATATATATATATATATATTGTTTGTTTGTTAAAATATAGTAATTATAATAATACTAAGATATTATTTGTAATGGTAAAAATGATAATAATGATAATACCTAACGTTACTAATAAAAATATTAAAGTTAATAATTTTTGTTAATAATAATATTGATGATAGTTTTTGATTATAAACCTCATAATGATAATATTAGTAGTTTTTGGTAAAATGAATAATTTAGCAATAATGGTAGTGAAAATAATAATTTTTGACATTAGTACATAATACTTAATAATAATAATTATAATAATCTTATTATTAATGGTAATCTTAATAATAATAATTTTGTTTAATAATAATAATAATAAATCTACAATGATACTAATACTAATATTAATCCTAATAATAATAGTTTGTATTTTTTTTTCATAGTAACAATTATAATAATAGGCCTAATCATAATAATACTTATATTGATATTAATAATACTAATAATCATGAATAATACTTAATGATTTTTCACAATAGCAAAATGATAATAATAATAATCATAATGTTACTAATACCTAATAATAATAATAATTGATAATTACTACTTATATTAGTAATATTAATAACAATAATAGTTATAATACTAATATTAATAACAATAACAATAATAATTATAACAATAATAATAATAATAATAATAATAATAATAATAATAATAATAATAATAATAATAATAATAATAATAATAATAATAATAATAATAATAATAATAATAATAATAATGGAGATGAGGTTAAAAGTGTATACCCTAAAAAAAATGCTCCAGATGGGACTCGAACCCCTGACCTCTCATATAACAGAAACACTCCTCACCAACCGTCCATTTCTGTTTTTCTGTTATGTTATCAGATACTAATATATATATCCCGTATATCTAACTGATCCCTTCATCTTCTTCATTAACTAACCATCATCATCAATATCTTCATCATACATCATATCATCATCGTGTATCTTCTCAAAACCAATATCATCATCATTTAAACATTACGATCGTTATCATCATAATCGTCATCATTGCACGTTCATCATCATCATTATCTAATTTAAATTGGGTTTCGGTCCAATTGAAACATAATGACCCATTAACGGCCCACAAACAGCAAAACTTTGGCCACGATCCCTATCAGTAGTGGGTGACATGTAGGGTTCGGTGTTTATTTTATATATTTTTTTTTCAAATCCGAATAAAACAGATAGCAAAGAGGATTATTCGAATAGGAGTTGTTATGGTGGGTCTGATGATCGTTTGAACAAGAAACAGAATTTCTTTATTACTTTCATCGTCTACATAAAATCACAATACCACCAATCATAATCATCTTCTTCATTCAAACCCTAACAGAAACATTGATTAATAATTGTAGCTGAAAGAGGTCTACGGTGGTGGTGATTTGGGTTATTTGATGGTGTTGTTTAAAGAGAAAGAAACAGAATAATCGGAAGTCACCTCCCATGGGTTTTGGCTCTTGGAGTGATGGTTGACAAATAGGAACCAAACAGAAATTAATAGCAGCAAAAATATCGCAGGTGAGGGTTTTTAGCTGTGTTCTTGAACCTAAATAGTTAAACAGAAGTAATATGTTTGATAGTTATGGTGTGGTTGTATGGGTGAGTTCACGAGTAGAAACAGTGTTGCAGTAACAATCGAATGATGATGTTTGATGGTATGATGGTAGTAAATGGTGGCGGTTTGTGATTAAAATGGAAACAGAACACGAAGCAAGCTCTAAAGGTGATGGTTTTGGCGTGGTGATTTCTAATGATGATTATGGTGGTGGTCTGAGTGGGTTTAGGGCTGCTCAAATAGTAGCTAACAGAGATGGTTTAATATGGTTATAGAATGGTGTCGGTTTGTTTAATGAGTGAAAGTTGTAGCTGTAGATAGTTGGTAATGATGGCAGTCGACTAGAAGGTAAAAGTGAAATAACCGTTTGTGATAGATAGTAGTTGCAGTTGGGTTCTCGGTTGATAATAGGTAGAGGTGTTCGGGTTGCTCGAATAGAGAACAAGAAGAGATAGTAGCATGGTTGTGAGTGGGTGTTCCAAGGTACTTAAAGATGGTAGTTGCTCTTGATTAAAGGTGGTGGATGGTTCAGTGGAGACGGTGGTGATTGATAGTAAGTTATGGTGATGGCGGGTTGTCGAGGAAGAAGAAAGAAGACAAATGATTAAGATGATGAACTTGTAAATTGTTTTTTGTTGTGACGGATGATCTTGTATGTGAAATTGCTATCTCGTTTCTGAAATCGAGTTGTGATGATAATCATTAAATGTAGAGAATGGTAATTTGAAGTTATGTTGATGAAACAAGTCTTGCAAGTTGATAAATGATATGTGGTGAGTTTTGGTGTTTTGAAAATAGAAAGCAGAAGTTTAACTAATCAAGCTTAGTTAATTAATTTACAAGTGGGTTTGGTTTATGTCTCGCATGGCATGTATAAATATATATTAGAAAGTGTGATAACAAGAAAACATAAACAGTGACCAATCATGATTCAATCTTGTACAGTGATTAATAGTGAAGCAGCCGAGTGAATTGTTATTTTGTGCCGACAGTTTTCACGGACTATGTATCGTGCAAAATCACTGGCGGATAAAAGGGTTCAGAAAAATCCCATATTTTTAAATTAACTATATTTATTTATTTTGGTCATTATGGTATAAAATTTGATCCTTAATTTGTTAAATAAAAATTACATCAACTGTCCCTCTCATTTTTGTGTAAAATATAAAAAGTGTTAAAACTTAACAAATAGTTCCTAAATACATTTTTAATAGGCCTAAAATTTATAGAACCCATTTTAATATCACCGTTTATTTTAAAATTACATAAGTTTGAATTTAACTTGCTTAATATCAATCGAAGCATCAAACAAGTATTATAATCATTTAATATTTATTTTTAATATACATTATTTATATATAGAGATATATTTTAAATAATAATTATTATAATATCCTATTTTTATTTTATTAATTTTTAATAACAACATATAATACTTCAAATTATATTTCGAATTATTATTTATATATACATACACACATATCTATTTACAATTAATTGTTCGTGAATCGTCGAGAGCAGTCGAAGGTCAATGGAATATATGAACAGTTCAAACTTTTTGAGACTCAACCTTACAGACTTTACTTATCGTGTCGAAATCATATAAAGATTAAGTTTAAATTTTGTCGGAAATTTTCGGGTTGTCATAGTACCTACCCGTTAAAGAAATTTCGTCCCGAAATTTGAGTGAGGCTGTCATGGCTAACTAATAAGAATATTTTCATGACAAAATAGAGTTTTATCATCATCGAATAATATAGATAAAACAATTCGATTACCCGAAGAGTACGAGTGAAGCTATCATAAAAGATTGGAATAAGGTAATAGATATTCGTCTTTACTTTTGACGTATTCACATTTGAATTTCGAAATTCAAGGGATTAAAAAAAAATCTTCGAAATCTATAAGGTATGATTCTTCGGTAAATGAGGGAAATTAGGATCTCTTTAATTAAATGCGATGATCTGCCTCGATTGCTCTGTCAGGTAATTTCATTATAAATTGTCCTCTTCCGTTTTATTATTCTCACAATTCCTATACTTTCTTCCCTAATCCATACATCTAAAAATTGTAACAATGCTTAATCTGGTTCTGATTCTTGTTCTTATTCTGACTATCGTATCTGTCTTTATTCTTTTCCAACTCCCATCGGAAGAATCTGTTAACTTCTACTATTACTTAGGGGTTATAGTGTTTTTCATTCTCCCGTGTATTTACGTTGTTATCTGTATTGATATATACGATTTGTAATCTCGATGTTGTTGTTGGGCTTTATATTTTCCCTTATATTTCGGAGTCCCTACTTCCGTCTTCTATAATCATTGTCATTCACAGTTAATGCTCTCTCTTATTTTCTGCGATTTATACCCCTTTCTATTTTGGAGCTTCAAGCTTTTATTTTCTTTTCGCAAGTAATGGTCCAGAATTCGTAGGTATGGAGTTTCGAATTATCATAATATACAAGGTAGAAAGGAAAGGTAGTAGCACGATTTGATTTGTCAAATTACCGGAACATCCGGAAAAGACCGAATCATCAAGAAAATATTTTCTTGATATTTTTGAGGTTAAATAGAATACAAGAGTTGTGTAACATGGCACATGATGACGTTATGGTCTATGAATCATCACGTTTCATTAGAAACTCAACATGACTTACTGTAATATAATCACGTTGATCAAGTGTCATTATATTATACTAACTCATGCTTCAGTTCCCAACACTTCTTCAAAAACATTCATATTTTAAATTTCAATTTTTCAGAATTTAGAAACTAAAGCAGTTTCCTTTCTGATGCGACACCGATATTGTTAAGAGATAAAAGATTTCAGGTAAGAATAGTTATGAAAGTATCTTCAGAAATATCAAGGATATTTATAATGAAAGATACGATGATATCTTAGAATTTCTAATATCGATGGATGATGATGAAGATCGTCCGTAAAAGTGTAGAGTCAGGACTAAAGTATATGTTAATGACTTCAGTAGATACTGAATCATTTGAATTCTTGGAAGGGAGGTTTATTCTTTGTGATTTGCCGACAGTTTCCTTCATAGTTTAGCATAATCCACTTTTCGGTACTAAATTTTCTATTGAGCGTTTCCAACACTCCATTCTTTATCATCAAACGTTTGACCATTACGGTTGTCTACAGTTTCTGCTGTTTCATTCAGCTTTTTCAAAATTCAGAGTATTGATTCACAGACTGAGTGCTTTTCAGAATTTCAGAATTGAAGATCATAATTCTAGGAGCTGAATGTTATATGTATGTATATAACTGTTGCTGTAGACATGCTGCGAGATTCAAAATACTGATTTGCTAATTCTCGGTAATTGGTATGGCAATTCTCGTTACAAGATACGGATGAGTATATGATACGGTTTTAACGAACAAATATAATGGTTCTTCGGAGAGACTTTGAAGCGACCCGTCCTAATCTATCCGGACGAAGTCCATATCGATTATAAACGATTCACAACAGTTGATTACATCGCGAGGTACTTGACCTCTATATGATACATTTTACAAACATTGCATTCGTTTTTAAAAGACAAACATTCATTTACATTGAAATTTGACGGCATGCATACTCTTTCGTAATATATCCATCTATAATTTGCTTAATAATAATCTTGATGAACTCGATGACTCAAATGCAACGTCTTTTGAAATATGTCATGAATGACTCCAAGTAATATCTCTAAGATGAGCAAATGCACAGCGGAAGATTTCTTTCGTACCTGAGAATAAACATGCTTTAAAGTGTCAACCAAAAGGTTAGTGAGTTCATTAGTTTAACATAAATAATTATTTCCATCATTTTAATAGACCACAAGATTTTCATTTTCAGTTCTCATAAATATAATCTCATATCAGGCATTTCGCACGGCATAGAGATAAAAATCATTCATATGGTGAACGCTTGATAACCGAACTAACAGGATGCATATAGAATATCCCCATCATTCCGGGACTCTCATCGGACATGATAATCGAAGTACTAAAGCATTCGTAACCCGAATGGGACGTGTCAAGGTCCATAGATCTATCTTTAGGATTCACGTCAATTAGGGGCAATTTCCCTAATTCTTAGGCTACCAAGCTAAAAAGGGGCATATTCGATTCGATAATCCAACCATAGAATGTAGTTTCGATTACTTGTGTCTATTTCGTAAAACATTTATAAAAACAGCGCATGTATTCTCAGTCCCAAAAATATATATTGCAAAAGCATTTAAAAAGGGAGCAAATGAAACCCACCTAATGTATTTTGTAGTAAAAATACATATGACTATATTGAACAACTGAACAATGCAGGGTTGGCCTTGGATTCACGAACCTATATCATTCGTATATATATTAAAACATATAATGACAATTAATCAGTTTATATATTAATATTATTAATATACTTCTTGTATTAATTATATATCTTCATCTTATATATATAAATACTTAGTATTTATGCATATATTATATTTAAAGTATACGATATGTCATTTATTATATATATATCCTATATTGATATTTAGAAATATCATATCGTATATTAAAACTTACTATATTTGAAATATTTATTTGCCATAATAATAACAACAGTGATAATAATAATGATAATACTAATTATATTGTTAATATAATGGTAATAAGAATGATTTATAACTCATTATAAGTTAAATATATTTATTTTTAATAATTTGTAGTAAATACCTAATATAAAAAAAATGATTTATAATTGTTAACGTGTTAAATTAAAACATTTTAGTATTATTAATAAATAAATAAGTAAAATGATATTAGTATCAATATTTATAACCTTAGTATTATAGTGATAAATATGTTAATGCTAATAATAACAATACTAATTATATTAGTAATATTATGAATAATAATGATAATAATAATATTATTAACAATAATAATGATAACAATCATAATAATACTTAAAATCATATTCCTACAAATAATCATAATAATGATAGTAATAATAATGATTAACTTAACACTAATAATAATACTTATCCACAATAACAACAATAACAATAACAATAATAATAATAATAATAATAATAATAATAATAATAATAATAATAATAATAATAATAATAATAATAATAATAATAATAATAAGAATCATAATCAAATTGATAATGAAAACTACCTTAGAGACTCCTCTTGAAAAGAAATGCAACAAGTAGGACTTCAACCTGAGACCTCTCGGTTAACCCCTGATGTGTGCGAGGTGGTGTATAAAATAGTTATATTTTTAATACAAAATACTATTAAATACGATACAATTTTACACAAGTTATTTATTTATTTATAGAGTGGATATACCTAAACCTTGCTACAACACTTATAGGCAGTGTACCTAATCGTACAGTAGTGTAGTTTTTAGTAAGTCCGGTTCGTTCCATAGGGAGACGAATTATTTTACACTATATTTTTAAACAATTATATCTGCACAAAATATATTATATTAATAATATATAAAAGGGGGTTTACCGTTTAATGACTGGTTTGTCGATTTTATATTTTAAGTCACAAATAAAACCTAATGCAAAATATAAATGACGACAATTAAAGTAGCGAAAAATAAATGACAATAAATAAATGACGTTAAATAAAATAGCGAGTAAATAAAAGTACGATGAAAAATATAATAAAACAATTATGCTTATTTAAACTTCCGTAATCATGATGTTTGACGTTTTGATTTTAATTTATTACCATGAGTTAATTGTCCTTTGTCCTGGATTATTCGATAAGTCCATCTGGTTTTGTCCATAATAGTCCATCGGTCATAATTATAAAGTGCGAGGGTCTTCGCCAAATTAACCTTATACCCGAAGTCAAATATTCCAACTAATTGGGGATTCGAACTGTGACAAGGTCTAAATACTTTGTTTAATGAATACACCAGGTTATCGACTGCGTGTAATCCAAGGTTTTAATACTTTGTTAAAAATTACACCAATTATTCTTGAATGTAATCCACCCCTGTTTTAATGAGTCCAGTGACTATTAATTCATCCCCGTGTCCGGTCACATGAACAATAATTCGTATTTATAATTATCCCGTCTACCGTACCCGATCAAGCGTATGTGGTTATATATAACTATGTCAAATTGTAAATATCTATATTAATCAAATATAAAGTCCATTAATAACCCATAGTCCCATTTCCACAAGTGTCGTTCTTTTGTCCAAACCCCAATTATGGTACAAAGCCCAATTACCCCATCTTAATATTTAGCCCAACATCACGATTACTTCGGCTCAAATAAGAATAATAATAACTTAGCTACGAGACATTAATTTAAAAAGGAGAACATAACTTACATTGAGTATTTATCGCGTAGTGTTACACGGACAGAACTTCGACTTTAGAACCCGTAAAATAACCTTTACATTACCCAAACTAATCTAATATAAAACTAACCTATACTATATATATATATATATATATATATATATATATATATATATATATATATATACAATACTTAAACAGAGGGAGTAATATATATTTTTTTGTGTTTTTTTCTCGTCGACCAGGGCCTGCTTTTATAGATATGTTGCCAGCTACAGGCCTCCATGCGATCGCATGGATTTTGGTCATGCTGGCCATGCGATCGCATGCCCAAGGAATCCAGCTCACACTTGATTGTTTGCTAGCTTGTCGACGTTATATTTAATTAATATATAATATATAAATAATTTATATAATTATTTAAATATTATATTATATTCTTGTGCATAGTTGACTCATAATTTTTGGTCCGTTGCGTCGCGCATTGAGAGTTGACTCTGGTCCCGGTTCCGGATTTTCGAACGTCCTTTCGTACTATTTAATATCTTGTACTTTGCGTTTTGCAATTTGTAATTTGCACAAAAAATTATTTTCCTTAACTCCCAAAATCCGCGCAAGTCTTTTAACTCAATTTTTGGGACGCTTTTGAGTGCACTATAGCTTTAAGGACCCATTTCCCATTTTAGGACGCTTTTTCTTCAATTCTTTAATCTTCGTGCTTCGTCTTCGCATTTATTTATTTAAACGATTACAACTTAAAAATAGAATAATTACAACTAAAAACTTTACATATTGGGATGATATTGCGACTAAATATATGTTCGTTTGGAGCACTATCAACCCCAAACACACCGAACCATTACTCCATCAGCTTTATTTCTGATTTATATCACAAACATAAATATATATAGCCTGCTAACTACTGTTCTTCTTCTTCTTCACTTTCAAAGTCGTTCAGAGGTATTAACAATAAAATTGTTCACTTACTAACGATTTAGGTTTCATAAATAAAATAGAAAACTACTCTTATTACTTGATCAGATTAACAGAACGAAAAAAAAAAAAATAATCCCCAGGTCTGTAAAAAGAAACGAAGAACACCCAATTATGATTTTGAATTTAAAACCGTTTTAGCTAGTGATTTTAAAACGAAATAGATCAAAAATCATTCATGGAATCTTTCTGAATTATCAATTTAACTTGAGTCATCCAAACAAGTTCAAATTTTAATAGAAATCAATTGGTTGACTTTTTGACATAAAATTTGACTCTTTAAATTCGAATTCGTTTTGAAAAAGTGGAAGTTAAAACTTTCCAGATAGTTTATATAAACGATTACTAACAATTTTGCACTTAAGAATTTTTAAATTCCTTTCAAAATCGAGCTGTTGACATAAAGAACCAAGAACAGGGTTCTTCGAAAGTTTTAAAAGAATTCTGTTAGATTAACAGGTTTAATCTATTTAAATTGTTTGTAATTCAAATTGAGAGTGTAAGGCTGAGTGAATTCATTCATAACAAAGAACAATTGTTTGATTTATACTCGATTGATTGTTTGACAGGAAAATCCATAACAGACAGAAATATTAAGAAAGTAAAAAAAAAAAAAAAAGGGATTTGTAACAGATTTTGGATTACCTGTTTGTTTAATCACTGCTATATATTTGTATGATTTAAACAATTACCTACAGAGGGATAACGATGTGGAGGAGAATGATTTACCAACTCCATTTATACAGCTTTTATATAATTGGTGTTAATAAATGATGAATTAATAATTAATAACTATACTTATATTAATTATAAACAAAAATACTAATAATAATAATAATAAATATTAATATTAATAATAATAATAATAAAAGTAATATTAATAACAAGTCATAATAATAGAAATTTAGTACAATTTATGATAGTAATATTATTAATGATAATTAAAATAATAATACTAATTATATTAATATTAATAATGATATTAGTAATTATAATAGATAACAAATTTCATATTCAAATATTATCTATTGAAGGTAATAATACATCTAACACTGATAAAAATGTTAATGTTATTAAGGGTATCAATAATATTGTTAGTTATAATAATTCTAGTTTTATTAATGATAATAATATTAACAATAATAATATAACAACTTATAATTGAACTTGTAATTACATTTAATATATTAATATTACATATTATTAATTATGTAATAATATATATATCATAAAATAGCATATATTTAATATTCTATGTATTAAAATATACATATAATCATTAGTTATATATGAAAATCATATTCATATATATATATATATATATATATATATATATATATATATATATATATATATATATATATATATATAGATATATATTCATTTTTATGTTACACTAAATTAATTTGTATCTTCGTTTACATATCTAGTTTTAATGTTTAATTTATATTTTATGAATTTCAAATTATTATATGTACTTACATTCATATATATATATATATATATATATATATATATATATATATATATATATATATGTATTTTTTTTTATTTTACAAACAATTGTTCGTGAATCGTCGGGAATAGTCAGAGGGTAATTGCATAAATGAAAACACTTCAAAATATTTGAGATTCAACATTACAAACTTTGCTTATCGTGTCGATTTCATATACAGATCAAGTTTAAATTTAGTCGAAAATCTCCGGGTCGTCATAGTACCTACCTGTTAAAGAAATTTCATCCCGAAATTTGAGTGAGGTGGTCATGGCTAACAATAAAATTATTTTCATGACGAATATGAGTTGATAAATAGAGTTTTATCATCATTGAGTAATGTGGATAAAACAATTCATTTATGTGAAGAGTACGAGTGAAGCTATCACAAAAGAGTGAAATGAAGAAAATAAAATTTCGTCATAATTTTTGACGTAGATAGGGTTAATTTTAGAGAATAAGGTGCGTCTTAGCTTTTGACGTTGACTTGGTTGAATTCCGAAATTCAAGGGATTTAAAGAAAATCTTCAAAATCTAAAAGATTTGATTCTTCAACGAGTAAGGAAATTAAGATCTCTATAATTAATTACGGTGATCTGTCGCGATTACTCTGACTGATATTTCCATTATAAATTAACTCTTCCGTTCCATTATTCTCACCATTCCTATATTTTCTTTCTTTGTTCATACATCCAAAAGATTGTGAAAATGCTTAATCCAGTTCTAATCCTTGATATTTTCCTAATTATCATTTATGTCATTCTTCTTTTCAATCTTTCACCAGAAAAATCTGTTTACTCCTACTATTATCTTGGGGTGATACTATTCTTAATTATACCGTATCTTTGTATTGCTATTCGTATTAATATCCACGGTTTGTAACGTCCTTGTTGTTATTGGGCTTTATATCTTCCCTTATACTTCGAAGTCCTTGCTTCTATTTTCTATAATCATTGTCATCCCGAGTTAATAATCCTCCCTATTTGTTGCGATTTATACTCCAATTTCTATTTCGGAGCTTTGTCCCTTCGTTTCTTCTTCTTGCGATTGGGCATCTCTTGTAATGGTCTAGAATTCGTAGATATAAGTTTCAGAATGAACATTGTCAATGTCCTAAGAAAGAAACGGTAATAGCACAATTTGACTTGTCAATTTACCAGAATTCAAGGAAAGATAGGACTATTAAGAAAAATATGGTCTTGATATGTTTATAGATTAGACAGAACGTAAGAGTCGTGTAACATGGCACATGATGACGTTATGATCTGTGAATCATCACATTCCATTTAAAAACTCAGCATGACTTACTGTAATATAATCACGTTGATCAAGTGTCATTATATTATACTAACTCATGCATCAATTTCCAACACTACTCCAGAAATCATTCATAATTTAAACTCGAATTTTAAAGAAATTTAGAAACTAAAATGGTTTCCTTGATGATGTAATACGGATAGCACAAAGAGATAACTAATTTCAGACAAGAAGAGTTATGAAAATATCCTCAGAAATATCGAAGATATTTATGATGATATTTTGGGATTTCTAAGTTCGATGGTTGATGAAGAAAGATTTTTTGCATGATTTTAACATAAGTACGGAGCAAGATTTTCGTTGAAGATTTCATCGGATCCAAAATTACCTAGATTCTTTGAATATATGGTATGGTTCTGGTATTTGGCCTTGGTCTCCTTCATGGTTTGCGCACTCTATTTTTTTTTTAGTACCAAATTTTCTATTGAGCGTTCCCAACACTCTCTTCTTTATCATCAAACTTTTGACCGTTTAGATCATCTATAATTTTTCTGTTTCCTCTGCATTTAATGCTACGATATCTGAGTCATCGGTTATCATTCCGAAGTGGTTTCAAGAGAATTGTGTTTTTAGATGATTAAACGCTGATGATAACATGGTGGAATATGAAAGGTTCCCCGGTAACAATAAAAGAGCACTCATATATATCAAAGTTATAATAAAATTGTTTCGAAAAAAAAGTCAAAATTGTCTTGTTGAAGCTGTGACAAAATTTGCTACTTTGAAAGGAGTTGTTAAGTTATTTTGGGTAATAATAACACTAGGGAATTAGAACAGCTACGTGTTAAACATTTACTCAGTTTCCGCGAGTTTTTTTTCTTTCCAGGTGCACAACTATATGCATAAATATTTTCTTTCGTAGATGAAGTGCGGTTGGTTCATCTTCTCGATTGAGGTGTTTTCAAGAATCATGAAAGGTTTAAACGCAGATTGTAATCGTCAAGATATAAATGAGGTTTAAGATGAAATCAAGTGGCAAACTTGAAGAGACGTTTAGTTTCATATGTTATAATCAATATTTTAATTCATTTTAATTGTCCAATGTCATTAGTCCACAGTCGATAGTCCACAGTTTACAGTCCAATAATTCATATATAGCTTAATATATAATATTCGAATTAATTAATACGTATCGTGACCGGTGTACATGTCTCAGACTCGATCACAACTCAAAGTATATATATTATTGTAGAATCAACCTCAACCTTGTATAGCGAACTCGATCATTACAGCATATAGAGTGTCTATGGTTATTCCAAATAATATATATATATATATATATATATATATATATATATATATATATATATATATATATATATATATATATATATATATATATATATATATATATATATATATATATATATATGCATCGATATGATATGTCAAAACCTTGTATACGTGTCCCGATATTTAAAGTGCGTAAAATAAATAACAGAAATTAAATGACGATAAATTAAATGTGTAAAGTAAATAACAGAAATTAAATGACGATAAATAAAATTGCGATAAATAAAGTGCGATAAATAAAATGTAATCAGTTAGCTAGGAACAGTTAGCTAGGATTTTGTTAGCGTGGATTCTTAACAAAATTTCTCATAGTTAATTTGTTTGTTTCTAACAAATTTTATTTTGTCCAGTGTTTCCTTCATTATGCCACTTGTTGGATTCTGATAGGTCAAAATCCAAATATGAAATTGAATGAAAATGGTTATTCTGCGATGAACGGATACGTATATCGGTGGTTGTAAGTAGGATAGTAAATGACTATTGAATTAGATTTGAAAGAATGTACAGTGTACTTATTAATGTGAAATCTGAATATTCCTCGGGTATTACCTACCCGTTAAAATATTTTCAACATTAACAGTTTGTACGAAAGAATTTTTAATTACAATCTTTATGAAAACATATATACATATATATTTCCTTCAGATGTAATCATGGATTTAATGAGTCAATATAGTATTAAACTCATTTGGTTTACCGTCAAAACTAAAATACATAATCTCTAAAACATTAGAGTTTACATAATCGCCATGAAGAATGAAGATAATTGATGTTGAACGATACGTAGAACGATAATTATGCTCGAGGTACACAATGAGATGTTGAGACGTGGATTGTTGATGGTACTGGTGCTGTTACTGGTGGTACTGTTGGTGCTGGTGATGTTGTTGAAGCTGGTAAGTTTTGTACCATATTCTCCAAATTAATTACTCGAGTGCGAAGCTTGTTGACTTCTTCCATTACTCCAGGATGATTGTCGGTCGGAACAAGCGGATGAATAAGGTTTAGAATTTGATGTAGTATATAATCATGATGAGATACTCTGGAAATGAGAGAGAAAATGGTGTTTCGGACAGGTTCACCGGTAAGTGCTTCGGGTTCTTCGTCAAGAGGGCAATTTGGTTGGTGAAAAGGATCACCTTCTTCCCGTCTCCATCGGTTAAGTCGACTATGAACCCATCAGATGAATTGGGGATGGCTGATTGGTTGATTCATTATGACGATCGCTCCAAATCCATATGGACGAACACGTCATTCATCGATTTCATTGCGAGGTATTTGACCTCTATATGATATGTTTTGTAAACATTGCATTCTTTTGAAAAGGCACACCATAAATGAATATTTAAATCAAAGGTTTTCGACATCTGATGATTTCTACATATAGACAATCACCGTAATATAATAGTTTACAATGATACTTCCGTTGACAATGCAGTCAAAATAAGATACATGGTGATGATTTGATGAATGCAACATTTCCTTGAAAAATATGCTATGTAAGACTCCATGCACATAGCTTGTCTAACATATAAGCAAACAGCAGAAGACTTCTAGGGAACCTGAGAATAAACATGCTAACAAGTGTCAACACAAAGGTTGGTGAGTTCATAGTTTTAATGTTGCGCATAATCTATATATAAAGGTGGATCACAAGATTTCAGTTGTTTCATCCAGAAACGTTTATCAAAATATTCTACAAGATTGAGCACCCTGGTAACTAAACTTTAACGTTTATATAATTTGTACCCTTTGTATAATCATCTTAATAATACACGCAAACCAACGTGTACGCTTCTCAAATAGCATACGTCCGTTAAAAGGCTAGTGCTCTAGCTCGGACAGGGATATCAAGCCCTATGGATCCATATACAACTATTCGCGCCCACCAGTTCTTATAACCGGCAGTTACTAGTTACCAAAGCTAAGGGATTTTCGGTTCAAACTCAGTGTAGAATTTTGTATGTACTTGTATCCATTGCGTTTAAAATAAATTGCATGTATTCTCAGCCCAAAAATATATATTGCAAATGCAATTAAAAAGGGAGCAATGAAACTCACGCATATAAATATTGTAAAATAGTTAATAAAGCATTTGCATGTATTCTCAGCCCAAAAATGTAAAGAGTAAAAGGGGGCAAATGAAACTCACGCATATAAATATTGTAAAACAGTTAATAAAGCATTTGCATGTATTCTCAGCCCAAAAACGTAAAGATTAAAAGGGGGCAAATGAAACTCACGCATATAAATATTGTAAAACAGTTAATAAAGCATTTGCATGTATTCTCAGCCCAAAAACGTAAAGAGTAAAAGGGGGCAAATGAAACTCACAAATTTTTAACTTCTTGTTTGTCGACATAATTTTATATTATATATATAATATATTTAATTTATATAATTAATTATATATTATATTAAATTCACATGCATAGTTGACTTGTAATTTTTGTTCTGATAAGTCGTACGTCATCACTCGACTTATGTCCCGGTTCCGGTTTTTCAAATGTCCTTTCGTACGCTGAGAAAACTTGCATTTTACGTTTCGTGTCACGTACCTTTGTCAAAATATAGCCTTAAATTATCCCTAAACTATACCACTCAAAGTATATCTTAAACTTTCGAGTATTTTGGTCATTTACTTATATAAATCATCGTCTCGCTATTTGTTAATATATATATAATAACAATTCGTTTTTATGACCAAGTTAATATTATATTTTATCGTATTGTTAAATATATATTTTTAATATTAATAAACACGTTTTAAAATACATATCGCAAGTTATTCATATATCTAATTCTAACAGTTAATATTCCTTATTATTGTATGTGTCCAAATTACGTTATTTAAACAAACACTTTACCATTTATTCTGAATACCGTTAAACATGAATGATTTTTCAAATCAGCGTGGATCTCACAACAGAGACCCGTAACAATAAGGGACTCAATAAATATCTTTTAATTCAATCATTTGGCATAATCTTTTAACTTCGTAGTTAAATATATCAATCAGATAATCAAACCAATAAGTTTAATGCACAGTATCATTTTCTTAACACTTTGTTACGTTTCCAAGTTATAGTATATATATGTATCTATTTACATATATTTGTTCACGAATCGATGAGAACAATCGAAGGGTATTTGAATAGTTCAAGAATTTTAGGATTCAACTTCATAGACTTTGCTTATCGTGTCGGAAACGTTAAAGATTAAGTTTAAATTTGGTCAGAAATTTTCGGGTCATCACATTCATTCTGGTGACGCTGCTTCCGGAGTTTAGGTGAATATCCATGTCGGAATAGTTGTCGGAATAACTATCGAAACAGCTATCGAAATCTAAGGGACTCAAACTGGTTAAGGGATTCATCTCGTACGATCAGATGAAGGATTTTCGATTAGAAATAGATTATAGGATGTAGATTAGTACCCTGCAATACATAATTTACATATGCATATATAATACTAAAATCCCATAAGTTACGAAAAAATCTACGGAAGCTGTCAGGCAAAGGTAACAATAACAGATATGCTAAGATATGAATTTATCTATACACAGTCTATGCAATAGAGGCAGTAAGACATGTCTAGACTAAGAATGATAAGCAGGTAATTTCCTAAGGATGATAAGCAGATGATTTCTGACTAGGATTGATAAGCAAAACTTTTAACATGCAGACACGGTCGAAGTCCAGACTCACTAACGCATCCTAACGACTTATCAGTTAGACACACTAATGCAGACCTGGTTTGCTAAGACCACCGCTCTGATACCAACTAAAGCGACCCGTCCTAATCTATCCGGACGAAGTCCATATCGATTATAAATGATTCACAACAGTTGATTACATCGCGAGGTACTTAACCTCTATATGATACATTTTACAAACATTGCATTCGTTTTTAAAAGACAAACATTCATTTACATTGAAATTTGACGGCATGCATACTCTTTCGTGATATATCCATCTATAATTTACTTAATTATAATCTTGATGAACTCGACGACTCGAATGCAACGTCTTTTGAAATATGTCATGAATGACTCCAAGAAATATCTCTAAGATGAGCAAATGCACAGCGAAAGATTTCTTTCGTACCTGAGAATAAACATGCTTTAAAGTGTCAACCAAAAGGTTGGTGAGTTCATTAGTTTAACATAAATAATTATTTCCATCATTTTAATAGACCACAAGATTTTCATTTTCAGTTCTCATAAATATAATCTCATATCAGGCATTTCGCACGGCATAGAGATAAAAATCATTCATATGGTGAACGCTTGATAACCGAACTAACAGGATGCATATAGAATATCCCCATCATTCCAGGACTCTCATCGGACATGATAATCGAAGTACTAAAGCATTCGTAACCCGAATGGGACGTGTCAAGGTCCTTAGATCTATCTTTAGGATTCGCGTCAATTAGGGGCCATTTCCCTAATTCTTAGGCTACCAAGCTAAAAAGGGGCATATTCGATTCGATAATCTAACCATAGAATGTAGTTTCGATTACTTGTGTCTATTTCGTAAAACATTTATAAAAACAACGCATGTATTCTCAGTCCCAAAAATATATATTGCAAAAGCATTTAAAAAGGGAGCAAATGAAACTCACCTAATGTATTTTGTAGTAAAAATACATATGACTATATTGAACAACTGAACAATGCAGGGTTGGCCTTGGATTCACGAACCTACATCATTCGTATATATATTAAAACATATAATGACAATTAATCAGTTTATATATTAATATTATTAATATACTTATTGTATTAATTATATATCTTCATCTTATATATATATAAATTCTTAGTATTTATGCATATATTATATTTAAAGTATACGATATGTCATTTATTATATATATCCTATATTAATGTTTAGAAATATCATATCGTATATTAAAACTTACTATATTTGAAATATTTATTTGCCATAATAATAACAACAGTGATAATAATAATGATAATACTAATTATATTGTTAATATAATGGTAATAAGAATGATTTATAACTCATTATAAGTTAAGTATATTTATTTTTAATAATTTGTAGTAAATACCTAATATAAAAAAATGAGTTATAATTGTTAACGTGTTAAATTAAAACATTTTAGTATTAGTAATAAATAAATAAGTAAAATGATATTAGTATCAATATTTATAACCTTAGTATTATAGTGATAAATATGTTAATGCTAATAATAACAATACTAATTATATTAGTAATATTATGAATAATAATGATAATAATAATATTATTAACAATAATAATGATAACAATCATAATAATACTTAAAATAATATTCCTACAAATAATCATAATAATGATAGTAATAATAATGATTAACTTAACACTAATAATAATACTTATCCACAATAACAACAATAACAATAATAATAATAATAATAATAATAATAATAATAATAATAATAATAATAATAATAATAATAATAATAATAATAATAATAATAAGAATCATAATCAAATTTATAATGAAAACTACCTTAGAGACTCCTCTTAAAAATAAATGCAACAAGTAGGACTCGAACCCGAGACCTCTCGGTTAACCCCAAACACACCGAACCATTACTCCATCAGCTTTATTTCTGATTTAAATCAAAAACATAAATATATATAGCCTGCTAACTACTGTTCTTCTTCTTCTTCACTTTCAAAGTCGTTCAGAGGTATTAACAATAAAATTGTTCACTTACTAATGATTTAGGTTTCATAAATGAAATAGAAAACGACTCTTATTACTTGATCAGATTAACAGAACGAAAAAAAATAAAAAAAAAATAATCCCCAGGTCTGTAAAAAGAAACGAAGAACACCCAATTATGATTTTGAATTTAAAACCGTTTTAGCTAGTGATTTTAAAATGAAACAGATCAGAAATCATTCATGGAATCTTTCTGAATTATCAATTTAACTTGAATCATCCAAACAAGTTCGAATTTTAATAGAAATCAATCGATTGACTTTTTGACATAAAATTTGACTCTTTAAATTCGAATTCGTTTTGAAAAAGTGGAAGTTAAAACTTTCCAGATAGTTTATATAAACGATTACTAACAACTTTGCACTTAAGAATTTTTAAATTCCTTTCAAAATCGAGCTGTTGACATAAAGAACCAAGAACAGGGTTCTTCGATAGTTTTAAAAGAATTCTGTTAGATTAACAGGTTTAATCTATTTAAATTGTTTGTAATTCAAATTGAGAGTGTAAGGCTGAGTGAATTCATTCATAACAAAGAACAATTGTTTGATTTATACTCGATTGATTGTTTGACAGGAAAATCCATAACAGACAGAAATATTAAGAAAGTTAAAAAAAGAAAGAAAGGGATTTGTAACAGATTTTGGATTACCTATTTGTTTAATCACTGCTATAGATTTGTACGATTTAAACAATTACCTACAGAGGGATAACGATGTGGAGGAGAATGATTTACCAACTCCATTTATACAGCTTTTATATAATTGGTGTTAATAAATGATGAATTAATAATTAATAACTATAATTATATTAATTATAAACAAAAAATACTAATAATAATAATAATAATAATAAATATTAATATTAATAATATTAATAAAAGTAATATTAATAACAAGTCATAATAACAGAAATTTAGTACAATTTATGATAGTAATATTATTAATGATAATTATAATAATAATACTAATTATATTGATATTAATAATGATATTAGTAATTATAATAGATAACAAATTTCATATTCAAATATTATCTATTGAAGGTAATAATACATCTAACACTGATAAAAATGTTAATGTTATTAAGGGTATCATTAATATTGTTAGTTATAATAATTATAGTTTTATTAATGATAATAATATTAACAATAATAATATAACAACTTATAATTGAACTTGTAATTACATTTAATGTATTAATATTACATATTGTTAATTATGTAATAATATATATCATAAAATAGCATATATTTAATATTCTATGTATTAAAATATACATATAATCATTAGTTATATATGAAAATCATATATATATATATATTCATTTTTATGTTACACTAAATTAATTTGTATCTTCGTTTACATATCTAGTTTTAATGTTTAATTTATATTTTATGAATTTCAAATTATTATATGTACTTACATTCATATATATATATATATATATATATATATATATATATATATATATATATATATATATATATATATATATATATATATATATATATATATATATGTATTTTTTTTATTTTACAAACAATTGTTCGTGAATCGTCGGGAATAGTCAGAGGGTAATTGCATAAATGAAAACACTTCAAAATATTTGAGATTCAACATTACAAACTTTGCTTATCGTGTCGATTTCATATACAGATCAAGTTTAAATTTAGTCGGAAATCTCCGGGTCGTCACAGACTTAAGCCAATGAGTAATGAAGTTACTGGTAAGTTTACTGCTAATGTGGTGGAATATAAACGGTTCTCAGGTAACGATGATGAAGGGGCAAACGTATATATCAAAGTTATAATAAAACTTATTCAAATGAAAGGTCGATGTTGATTTGCTGGAGCTGTGACAAAATTGGCTAATTTGAAAAGGAATCGTAACGTTACTTTCGGTAATAACAATGCCAAAAGAGCTAGCACAGATACGTGTTAAACGTTTACTCAGGTTCCGAGTGTTTTCAGGTGCATAACTATATGCATAAATCTTTCTTCTCGTAGATGAAGTGCGGTTGGCTCATCCTCTCGATTGAGGTGTTTTCAAGAATCATGAAAGGTTTGAACGCAGATTGTAATCGTTAAGATACAAATGAGGTTTAAGATGAAATCAAGTGGCAACTTGAAGAAATGTTTAGTTTCATATGTTATAATCTATATTTTAATTCATTTTAATTGTCCAATATTATTAGTTCACAGTTAGTAGTCCACAATTAGTAGTTCAACAATTCATATGTAGTTTAATATATAATATTTGAATTAATTAATATGTGTAGTGACCCATTATATACATGTCTCAGACTCGATCACAACTCAAAGTATATATATTATTTGAGAATCAACCTCAACCCTGTATAGCTAACTCAAGCATTATTGCATATAGAGTGTCTATGGTTATTCCAAATAATATATATAGATGCATCGATATGATATGTCAAAACCTTGTATACGTGTCCCGATATTTAAAGTGCGTAAATAACATTATTTAAATGACGATAAATAGAGTGCGTAAAATAAATAACAGAAATTAAATGACGATAAATAAAATTGCGAGAATTAAAAAATTTTGATAAATAAATAAATGTAATAAGGAATTAATAGTTAGCTAGGAACAATTAGCTAGGATTTTGTTAGCGTGGATTCTTAAAAAAATTTCTCATAGTTAATTTGTTTGTTTCTAACAAATTTTATTTTGTCCAATGTTTTCTTCATTATGCCACTTGTTGAATTCTGATAGGTCAAAATCCAAATATGAAATTGAATGAAACTGGTTATTCTGCGGTGAACGGATACGTATATCTGTGGATGTAAGTAGGATAGTAAATGACTGTTGAATCAGATTGGAAGAATGTACAGTGTAACTTATTAATGTGAAATATAAATATTCCTCGGGTATTACCTACCCGTTAAAATATTTTCACCATTAACAGTTTGTACAAAAGAATTTTTAATTACAACCCTTATGAAAACATATATACATATATATTTTCTTTAGATGTAATCATGGATTTAATGAGTTAATATGATATTAAACTCATTTGATTTACCGTTAGAACAAGAATATATAATCTCTAAAACATTAGAGATTACATAATCGCCATGCCAAACGAAGATAAATGATGTAAAATGTTTTGTAGAACAATGGTTATGCTCGAGGTACATAATGAGATGTTGAGGCATGTGATGTTGAAACTTGGTTTGTTGGTGGTACTGATGTTGATGATGTTGCTGAAGCTGATACGTTTTGCACCATATTTTCCAAATTGATTACTCGAGCACGAAGCTCGTTGACTTCTTCCATTATTCCAGAATGATTGTCGGTCAGAATGAGCGGATGAATAAGATTCAGAATTTGAGATAGTATATAATCATGGCGAGATATCCGGGGAATGAGGGTAAAAATGGTGTTTCGGATTGGTTCGCCGGTGAGTGCTTCAGGTTCTTCACCAAGAGGTGAATTCGGTTGGAGGAAAAAGATTGCCTTCTTCACGTCTCCATTGATTAAGTTGACTACGAACCCATCAGATGAATTAGGGATGGTTGATTGGTTAATTCATTCTGGTGACGCTGCTTCCGGAGCTTAGGTGAAACTCCATATCGGAATCTGAGGGACTTGAACTAGTGGTGAGTTCCATTTCGTACGATTGAATAAAGGATTTTTCGATATAAAAATGATTTTCGGCTATTGGATGGTATTCTAATTACATAGAATATCTATATATATATATATATATATATATATATATATATATATATATATATATATATATATATATATATATATATATATATATATAGAACAAAAGATTTCGTAGATTACGGAAGAATTTACAGAATATACTAGGCAAAGTTTACAGTAACAGATACGCTTAGGGCTGTGCATGGTCCATACCCGGACCGGACCAGACAATACCCGGACCGGACCGAAACCCGAAATAATGAAGATATATGGACCAAGGACCGGACCAAATATTCTTGGTTATTTGGGTTTCGGTTCGGTTCCTCCTCGGTCCTCGGTTTTTTTCGGTCCCACCCGGACCATGCACACCCCTAGATACGCTAAGATATGAATTAGCAGATACGCTAAGATATGAGTTTTGTCTATACACTATTCATACAATCAATGCAGTAAGATGTGTCTAGACTAAGAATGATAAGCAAGTGATTCCCTAAGAATGATAAGCAGGTAATTTTCGACACAAAATGTTAAGCAAAACTTTTGACATGCAGATACGGTCGAAGTCCAGACCCACTAATGCATCTAAACAACTATCAGTTAGACACACTAATGCAAGACCTGGTTCCCTAAGACCACCACTCTGATACCACATGTAATGCCCCGTCCTAATCCATAAGAACGAATACAATAACATATGATTACATCGCGAGGTATTTGACCTCTAAATGATACATTTTACAAATATTGCATTCGCTTTTGAAAGACAAACTTTCATTACATCGAAAGTTGACAGCATGCATACCATTTCATAATATATCCAACTATAATTGACTTAATAATATTCTTGATGAACTCAACGAATCGAATGCAACGTCTTTTGAAATATGTCATGAATGACTCCAAGTAATATCTCTAAAATGAGCAAATGCACAGCGGAAGATTTCTTTCATACCTGAGAATAAACATGCTTTAAAGTGTCAACCAAAAGGTTGGTGAGTTCATTAGTTTATCATAATCGATCATTTCCATCATTTTAATAGACCACAAGATTTTTATTTCCATTTCTCATAAATATACGTGCCATACATAGAGACAAAAATCATTCATATGGATTGAACACCTGGTAATCGACCTTAACAAGATGCATATAGAATATCCCCATCATTTCAGGACTCCCTTCGGGCATGATAAAATCGAAGTACTAAAGCAGTTCAAATTCTCTGACTGGGGGTTGTTAGTGCCCATAGATCTATCTTTAGGATTCGCGTCAATTAGGGTGTCTGTTCCCTAATTCTTAGATTACCAGACTAAAAAGGGGCATATTCGATTCGATAATTCAACCATAGAATGTAGTTTTGATTACTTGTGTCTATTTCATAAAACAGTTATAAAAGCAACGCATGTATTCTCAATCCCAAAAATATATATTACAAAAGCATTTAAAAAGGGAGCAAATGAAACTCACTATACTGTATTTTGTAGTAAAAATACATATGATGATATTGAACAACTGAACAATGCAGGGTTGGCCTCGGATTCACGAACCTATATCATTTGTGTATTTATTAATATACATAGTTGTAATCGAATGAATATATATATAATTCTATTAATTATATACTTTTTATATTAATAACATATATATATATATATATATATATATATATATATATATATATATATATATATATATATATATATATATATATATATATATATATATATATATATATATATATATATATATATATATATATATATATATATATATATATATATATATATATATATATGTATATATATGTTTCATATATTCATTTTGTATATGAAAATATTAATTTTATTATGTTATGTGTATTATATATATATATATATATATATATATATATATATATATATATATATATATATCGTTTGTTTGTTAAAATATAGTAATTATAATAATACTAAGATATTATTTGTAATGGTAAAAATGATAATAATGATAATACCTAACGTTACTAATAAAAATATTAAAGTTAATAATTTTTGTTAATAATAATATTGATGATAGTTTTTGATTATAAAGCTCATAATGATAATATTAGTAGTTTTTGGTAAAATGAATAATTTAGCAATAACGGTAGTGAAAATAATAATTTTTGACATTAGTACATAATACTTAATAATAATAATTATAACAATCTTATTATTAATGGTAATCTTAATCATAATAATTTTGTTAATAATAATAATAATAAATCTACAATGATACTAATACTAATATTAATCCTAATAATAATAGTTTGTATTTTTTTTTTTCATAATAACAATTATAATAATAGGCCTAATCATAATAATACTTATATTGATATTAATAATACTAATAATCATGAATAATACTTAATGATTTTTTATAATAGCAAAATGATAATAATAATAATAATAATAATCATAATGTTACTAATACCTAATAATAATAATAATTGATAATTACTATTATATTTCGAATTATAATACTTCAAATTATATTTCGAATTATTATTTATATATACATACACACATATCTATTTACAATTAATTGTTCGTGAATCGTCGAGAGCAGTCGAAGGTCAATGGAATATATGAACAGTTCAAACTTTTTGAGACTCAACCTTACATACTTTGCTTATCGTGTCGAAATCATATAAAGATTAAGTTTAAATTTGGTCGGAAATTTCCGGGTCGTCACAGGCTCCTCCTCGGAGTCCTCCTCGGAGTCCTCCTCAGAATCCTCCTCGGGATCCTCCTCGCTAGTCTCATCTGGAGATGAACTGTCTGAGTCGTCTGAAGGTGGTGCAGGTACATCATGTGCGGGAGAACGTATCTGGCCAGTGGTCATGATCCGATGTCTACCAGGTGGAACCGGCATAATCCGCCCGTCGGCGGTGTGTCTGACCTAATGTCCACGTTCGTTAAGAAATGGCCGGCCCCCGTTTATCCCAGGGATCACGGTACCATCGGAATGATACTGTGGCCCTGGGAGACTAGGGCTGGGTAGAGCTGGGATCTCCTCGGGATCCTTATCACTGTCAGAGATGACCATTAGGTCAGATGAATGACTACTATCCACAGAAGGTGAGTCTCCAGAGCCGTCGGAGGGTAGCGGTGACGAAATAGGTGAGTCAGCCACAACAGTCGGTGAAGTAGCGGACGAGTCCGAATCACTCTCTAAGTCAATGATCAAAGGCGGTATGTCCGACATCTGAACAAGGAAAAATAGCTTTTTCCATGTCAGTAAGACATATAGCAAGCATGTAATCAGGCATAATAACAACAACAGCCTAGATCGTCTATAGCAGTACATAGCATGGTAATAATAACAGTATCCTACAGTAGTATCATGCAATCAAAAGTAGATAGTGGTAGCATGCAGTAGTGGAAATAAACAGTAGCATACGACAATAACATATAGCAGTAATAGTAAGCACTTAACATGCAGTAGTAGTAAGCAGTAGCATGTAATAGTTCCGTAGAAACAAGTAAACGATCAAGTTGTAGATTAGTCCTATTAGTGAATCCTACTCGACTCGGTCAAGACACACTAATGCAACCTAATTCCCTACAACCGTTGCTCTGATACCAAATGTGATGACCCGTCCAAAACCATCATGTATGGATCATCAACAACAGTTCCATTACACAGTATAATACTATATGTTGTTTTAAAATGTAAGAGCCGTTTATTCGTACGATGTATATATGTAGAGCATGTACGACGTATAATGGACATATATATTTAAAGGGCGTACGATGGGTTTAACGATTTATTATGGAATTATGACATGTAATTATGAAGTATATGTAAATATGAATGCATGAGAGTATATGTGTGTTCATGAGATTAAGTACGTGTGCATGCATGGCGTATTTACGGTGATCGAATGATCAAGTACGTAGTTGTGTTTATGCGTGGTGTAAGTAGTACGAACGAAGGAAGTACGTATAAATGAATATATATATATATATATATATATATATATATATATATATATATATATATATATATATATATATATATATATATAGAGGGGGAGGATATATATATGTGGATCGAATAAGTGTGTATATTAGGTGCATGCATGTTAAAAGAGTACGAGAATTGATCGAAGGTTGTTATAAGTGTTCTAAGGTGTATGTACGTATGATGTACGAAGTGTACGAGACGCGAGTGAGAGGAATGGTTTTAGTACGGAAAAATGGAAGAAACGTGCCCAAGGTCGCGGCGCGACCAAGGGAACCGCGGCGCGGTAAACCAAGCATTTCAGGATCAGGAGCCCGACATGAGCAGCACCAGACCACAACTAAGGTCGCGGCGCGAGGAAAGAGGGCCGCGGCGCGGCGATACTGGGTGACTGGTTCCAGATTTTGCAATTTTAAGGGTTTCTAGGGGCATTTTGGTCATTTCGCGTGTGTACCAGATTTGTGTCCATAAACCTCATCAACCCATTTCATTTTCTTATTTTCTTTTCCATTTTCTTCCACCTTTTCTCTCAAAACATAAAATCCTCAAATCATTCAAAAGGGATTTTGGAAAGGAAGAACCGGGACTCGATCGAGGGCGTAAGAGGCAACCTTGTTCTCCTCGTTCTTAGCTACGATTTGATACTAGTGGTAAGTATTCTATCTGAATTTCGTTCTTGTGATTCATGTTCATATTTAGGGGTTTTTGATTGTGAGTTCATAATGAAATCCCATTAGTTGTTAATGGAAGGTTAACACTAAGATTCGGGTTTATAAGTGATGAAGGTGAGTTTTGAGTTAAATTGGGTAAGTAAGTGATTGGATATTCAAACATTGGGTAAAATATGTTAACGAAACATATTCACTAGTTAATATTAACTATGGATGTATGTATGGGTTTGATTTTTGAAACGGGTCAAATTAGGGTTTGTGAGTTGACTTTTAGGGGAGAACAAGTGATTATCACTTGTGGTTAGATTGTTTGGCGTTATTGGAACCATTATCACTCTAGTTAGTGATTATTGGTGAGTTTGGACTTTGGTTGGGCTTGGAAGTACAATTGGGTCAAGATTTGCACTAGGTGTCAATATGGGTTGGTTTGTAATCCACCCTAATTGTGATGTTTGTTATTATGATAATGGAATAGGTATGTTTCATTAGCAGATTAACGGACTTGGATACTTTCTTCAAGACTTCAAGGTGAGTGGAATAGTTATACATGCATGTATATAATTTATTTGCTTGTGCGCGATGTGCACAATAACCGGGTTTTGGTGCAGATCGATGCGACGATAGCCGTTTGGACACCTTTAGGAATAGTGTCACAATAGCCGGGTTTTGTGCATGACATGCGACATAAGGTTTGTGGACCCGATATAATTATTATAATGCGATTATTTGACCATGAGTCACATAGCTGTTTCGTGACTATAGATGTGAGGCATAGCCGTTTTGTCCACATTTAATAATTGTGCACATAGCCGTTTTGTGCACTTAGTATGAGTGTTAGCTTGTCTATACGCACACGATGATCAAGTGATGCCATAGCCATTTTGGAACACTTTGGGGTAATACCATATTCGTTTTGGGATACCTCGGGGTTAGCATACCATATCCGTTTTGGGCGCTAACCGATTAGCCGGTTCTTACTCATATGATGATCAAGTGATGCCATAGTCGTTTTGGAACACTTGGGGGTGATGCCATAGCTGTTTTGGAACACCTCGGGGGTTAGCATACCATAGCCATTTTGGGTGCTAACGGTTGTTATGAACACCGATGGGAAATTCGAGTACCATTCCCTTGTACGATTGGTTAACCATGGTTTATAATTGTTGATGTTAGCATTTAATTATTATTATGATTGTTATGCTAATGATGTTGCTAGTTGTACGGTTTTGATGATACTAGCTTGTGCGACTTGATATACGTGGTAATTGCGGTACGATTGACGCTACTAGCTTTTATGCTTTGATAAACGAGAGTATTGTGGTAAGATTGATGATGCTAGTTTCTTACGCTTTGACATGCGGGACTAATGTGTGGTTTGGGTAAAGGAGTGCAAGTAGGTAAATTATATATGTATGTGTATAATTATTGCATTCACTAAGCATTAGCTTACCCTCTCGTTGTTGATATTTTATAGGTTCGCGTGATGGCGGCTAGGGTAAGCGTGGGGATTAGAGATCTTGGCTAGGTTGCTATAGAAGATCTGGCTTTTTGGATTTGATTAGGATTGGGTAGCGTATCCCCAATCACCATGCTCGTTTTGTTGGAAAATAAACTAGTCGGGTCGAAACTATCTTTTGATGATGTATTCGGGTTTTGGTAAACTATGATGTGTATGCCCGTTTGGATACTTAAACTTATGTATTAAAATGTTTTAAAGTTGTCTAAACTTATTATTGTAATGGAAGCGTTTTGGAAACATAAATGGGACCTTAATGGTAATAATATTAATGTAATATAAAGGAAAAAATTTTATGGGCCGAAATACGACGGGTTGGGTCGTTACAAGTGGTATCAGAGCATGGTCTAAGGGATTTAGGCGACTTGAGATAGGTTTCTAGACTAAGACTTTTATGTGTGCTGATTTGTTGAGGGACTTGTAGGATTACGGGTCGGAATGGGAATTCGGTTGGTGTCCTAGTTTATGGGTGGACTAACGTTTATATTAATATGGAGATATTATTAATATATTATTGTGTTTATGTTTGTGTTTGCGAAAATCAACAAGCAAGATGGTCGTTGTAAAGACCCGTCCTAATCCATAAGAACGAATACAATAACATATGATTACATTGCGAGGTATTTGACCTCTATATGATACATTTTACAAACATTGCATTCGTTTTAAAAGACAAACTTTCATTGCATCGAAAGTTGACAGGCATGCATACCACTTCATAATATCCAACTATAAATGATCTAATCTGTTATTTACTTAATCATAATCTTTACTGAACTCAACGACTTGAATGCAACGTCTTTTGAAATATGCCATGAATGATTCCAAGTAATATCTTTAAAATGAGCAAATGCACAGGGGAAGATTTCTTTCAATCCTGAGAATAAACATGCTTTAAAGTGTCAACTAAAAAGTTGGTGAGTTCATTAGTTTATCATAATCGATCATTTTCATCATTTTAATAGACCACAAGATTTTCTTTTTATAAACATAATCCTCAAGCAGAATCCTCTCGTCTACATTAAGGTAAAATCATTCATATGGTGAACACCTGGTAACCGACATTAACAAGATGCATATAGAATATCCCCAAAACAGAATCCTCTCGTCTGTATAATAATAAGTTGAAGTACTAAAGCATCCGTACCTCGGATGGGGTTTGTTAGGCCCATAGATCTATCTTTAGGATTCGCGTCAATTAGGGGTACTGTTCCCTAATTCTTAGGTTACCAAGCTAAATGGGTGATATTCGATTTCGATAATCCAACCATAGAATGTAGTTTCGATTACTTGTGTCTATTTCGTAAAATATTTATAAAAGTAGCGCATGTATTCTCAGTTCCAAAAATATATATATTGCAAAAGCATTTAAAAAAGGAGCAAATGAAACTCACTATATTGTATTTCGCAGTAATTAAGCATATGATGGTATTGAACAAGTGCAAGGTTGACCTCGGATTCACGAACCTATATTAATTATATATATTTATATGTTGGTCAATATTTGTCTAACAATTTAGGTCAAGTCATAGTGTACCACAATCCTAATGCTCGAGACTAAATATGCAAAAGTCAACAAAAGTCATCTTGACCAAAATGACTTCCAAAATTTATACATGATTATTATATAGTTTAAATATAGTCGTTTTATATATTTAAATATTTTTAACAAATTTTATTAGAGTAATTATATAATTCATTTATTAATAAATAAAATTTTATATTAAAATTTATATAATAAAAATATACTTTTATATATCTTAAGTAATAAAATTTATAAAATTCATTTAATATCATAAAAGTAATATGATATGTATTATTAATGTAATTATTTTACACGTAGTAAAATATATATTTGTATCACATATTTATTTGATAAAATAATATCGATAATAACAATAGTACGTAAAAGTGGTATTATTTTGTAATAATAATTATTATTATTCTACCAATAACAATAACAATATTTATTTTTACTAAAAATGATATTATGATAAAATGATAATTTTTATTAAAATGATAATAATAAGGATATTTTATATTAACAATGATATTCCTATAAATAATAATTTTTGTAAAAATGATAGTTTTAATATTAATAATACTTTTAATAATAATAATGATAAAAATAATGAAAACGATATTTTTATCTAAATCAATACCTTTCAATATTTTAATTTCATCATGATACTTGTACTCATTATTTCTTAATCAATTTGTTAATAGCTTTTAGTCGTCTTTTATATCGTGTTCATGATAATGATAATAATAGTAATCATAATTAGATGTTACTAATATTAGTTTTAATTATAATAATACTAATAATAATAAATATTATGATAATACTAATAACTATTTTAATGATAATAATAATAATAATAATAATAATAATAATAATAATAATAATAATAATAATAATAATAATAATAATAATAATAATAATAATAATAATAATTATAATCTTAACTATAATAACGATAGTAATAATAATAAAAATAACAATTTTTAATGATAATATCTTTTATTAATAACGATAATGATAATAATGATAATAATAATAATATTAATAATGATAATGATATTAATGATAATAATAATAATAATAATAATAATAATAATAATAATAATAATAATAATAATAATAATAATAATAATAATGACGATAATAACGACGACAATAATAATCATTTTTAATAATAATACAAAAATTCAGTTGACTATAACTTCTAATCTGTTCAACGAAACCATTCGAGTTCTAAATGAAAAGTTCTTAATTTTTCGATAGCTTTCCAACGACATGCATATCATATACCCTATCTCAGTAGCATATGTATCTAATTCAGGATTCAACATAACCTAACTAATGACAATATCAAAAGTACAAGCATGCATAATCCTATATACTCGAGCACTAGTCAGGGATACACTATTAATATAAAAAAGTTAAGTTATGAGTGCTCACGTATCAATATTGAGATTCAATATTGCAGGAATGGTACGTAAACACAACGGAGACGATAAACACTAGATTGACCTCACGAGCATACCCCCGAATCATACCCATAACCTCCAAAGCTATAACCCATAACTTCCTTAGCTCTATTCCTCTTCAAAAATCCATTTTTTTAATTAAAAAAAAAACTCGCGAGCAGGACCTCGTCGTAGTATTTTATGTATAAATAATACTAATAATAATATTAATCTTAATAATAATAATAATTATATTTATAATATAAATATGTGAGAGATATAGATTGATGGATTGAATGAGTAAACTGAGCCAGAATTCGATCGTATTTAAACACACTTTGCCCACCTACCCACACCATGCGATCGTATGGGATTTGAGTGGTATAGCCATGCGATCGCATGGCTAAAAGTAAAGGTCCAATATTCGTTCACAATACCTGCCAACACTTATGATTCATAATATATATATATATATATATATATATATATATATATATATATATATATATATATATATATATATATATATATATATATATATATATATATATATATATATATATATATATATATATATATATTATTTAATTTATAATATATTTAATCTTTAGAATTAATTAAATATTATATTATATTCTCGTGCATAGTTGATTTGTAATTTGTGCACCGATGAATTGTACGTTGACGCTCGACTTACGTACCGGTTTCGGTTTTTCGAACGTCCTTTCGTACGCTTAGAAAACTTGTACTTTACGTTTCACGACACGTACCTTTATCAATAATTAGACTTATCTCACCAACAATTATACTAATTGAAATGTAACTTATTCATTTAAGTGTTTTGGTCATTTGCTTCTATAAATCAACTTCTCGTTGTTTATCAATATAAGTAATTTATACCAAAACGTTTTTATAACTAAGTTTATATTTTATCTTATTGTAATATATATATATATATATATATATATATATATATATATATATATATATATATATATATATATATATATATAGATATATTTATTTAGATATATAAATTTGTACATAACATATATAATTGAAATATTTTAATAATATAATATTTAATTTTTCAAAACTAATTATATTGCAAAGTTGTTTTATATACATTAAAATCGTTTAAATAATAAAAGTTATTATTTCAAATAACGTTTTAATATTGTGACAACTAAATAATTAATTTATGAAGAGACACGAGGCAATATTTGTAAAACAAGCGTTGAAAGTTTAAACAATAATCTCTACTAACCTTTGCCCAGTTATCGTTATTTGACATATTTGTTTTTACTTGAAAATTACTTTGATATTTTCCGAATATAGTTAAAATGGAAAGATTTCTCAAATCAATGTGGACCTCACAACAGAGACTCGTAATCATATCATAATGTATCTGATAAATCAATCATTTAATATTATCTTCTAATTCCATCGATAAACATATTGAAGCAAATGCATTCATGTAAAGTATTATACGTTTAATACTTTGTTAACGTTTTCCAATTTATATAACTATATATTATAATACATAACTATGCACATAATAGTTCGTGAATCGTCGAGCATAGTCAATGGGTAATTGAATACATAAACATAGTTCAAAGTTTTCGAGATTTCAACATTACAGACTTTGATTATCGTGTCAGAATAATATAAAGATAAAGTTTAAATTTGGTCAGAAATTTTTGGGTTATCACAGTACCTACCCGTTAAAGAAATTTTGTCCCCGAAATTTGATCGAGGTCCTCATGACTAACAGTAAAAATGTTATTATGACGAATATAAGCTGATACATAGAATTTTATCATGATTAAGAAATACGGGTAAAATAATTCGATTTCTCGAAGCGTATGAGTGAAGCTATCGTAAAAGAGTGAAATGAGAAAATAGAGATTTGCCTTATCCTTTGACGTCATCACAGTTGATTTCCGAATTAAAGAAAAATCTTTGTAATCTATATAGAATTTGATTCTTCGGCGGTTAAGGAAATTATGATCCTCTTCGATTTAATACGATAATCCATCTCGATTTCTCTGTCGGATATTTCACTATAAATCCACCTCTTTCGTTTTCTTACAACTCACACCTTCTATTCTTTCTCCCTCAACTCATATTTTAAAGTATTCATCAATATGCTCCATCCAGTGCTGATTCTTGATATACTCCTCACTTTCATATCTGTCATTCTTCTTTTTTTTTATCTGCCGCCGGAGGGTTTTATTTATTTTTATTATTACCTTGGGGTTAGTAATTTTAATTCTCTCGTGCCTTTACGTGGCAATACGTATTGATATACACAGTTTGTAATTTATGTGTTGTTGTCGAGCTTTATATTTTCTTTTATATTCAAGAGTCCCATACTTTTGTCTCCTCATCTCGACTTCAAGTCAAGCGAATAATGGTCCAGAATTCGTAGGTATGAAGTTCAGAATGTACATAGCTAATGTTCTAAGAATGAAATGCTAATGTCACGATTTTGATTTGTCAAATTACCAGAATACCTCGGAAAAGACCGAATCATCAAGAAAAATATTTTCTTGATATTTTTAGAGGTTAAATAGAATACCAGAGTCGTGTAACATGGCACATGATAACGTTATGATCTGTGAATCATCACGTTCCATTTAAAAACTCAGCATGACTTACTGTAATATAATCACGTTGATCAAGTGTCATTATATTATACTAACTCATGCTTCAGGTCCCAACACTTCTTCAAAAACATTCCTATTTTAAACTCGAAGGTTTCAGGTTTCAGAAACTAAAATAGTTTCTTTTATGATGTAATACAGATAACGCGAAGAGGTAGATGATTTCAGATAAGAATGGTTATGAAAATATCATCAGAAATATGGAGGATATTTATAATGGACGGTACGATGATATCTTTGAATATTTAAGATAAGAGGATGATGAAGAATATTGTCCGCAAGGGTTTAGAGTCAGGAGTAAGGTATTCGTTAATGACTTCTGCAGATACTGAATCATTTGGATTCTTTGAAGGCAGGTTTAGTCTTTGTGATTTGTCCACAGCCTCCTTCATACTTTGCTCAATCCGTTTTCCAGTTCCAAAACTTCTCTTTTTCTGAGCTTTGCCAATACATTATTCTTTATCATCAAGCTTTTTACTGTTAAGGTCGTTTACAGTTTTTGCTGTTTTATTAGCATTTTCCAAAAAAATTCGGAGAACTAGTTCGCAGTTTAGGGTGTTTTTTAGAAACTTCGCATTCGAAATATGTAAATCCAGGAGATAGATGTTATATGTACACATATAACTGTTGGCGTAGACATGCTGCGAGATTTCAAAATACTGATTGCTAATTCTCGATGATTCATATGGAAATTCTCGTTACAAGATGCAGATGAATAAATGATGGGGTTTTGATAAATATAATGATTTTTCGGAAAATCCTAGATCATTACGGTGGCTGATAAGTTTACTGCTAATGTGGTGGAATATAAACGGTTCCCCGGTAACGATGGCGAGAGGGGCATTGTATATATCAAGGTTATAATAAGGCTATTTCGACTGAGAAGTCGAAGTTGTCTTGCTGGAGCTGTGACAAAACTGACTACTTTGGAAAGGAATTGAAAAGTCCTTTTAGCTAGTAAATGCTAAAGGGTCTGACACGGATACGTGTTAAACTATGACTTTGGTTTCAAGGGTTCTTCAGGTTCATAACTATGGGTAACATGTGGTTGGATCATCATCTCGATTGTTCATTATTTGAAGTGTCTTTCAGGGATTTCGAGGGGTTTAAACACATATTGTAATCGTTAGTATACATATGATGTTCTACATAGTTTTGAAGTCAAAGTATAACTTTGAAAGATGTAGGAATCTAAGAGTGATGATACCGGTTGAATCTTGACTTAAATTTTGATTTGTCAAAATCAGAATACATAATCAAATTTGGTTAAGAATGGTTGTTTTGATTTCTATAAAGAATGTATATTGTTGTGAAAGTAGTGAGTATAGTTGATGATGGCTAAATCAGATTCGAAAAATGTATCATATTAATTGTGAAATTATATATCTCTCAGGTATAACTTACCCGTTAAAAAAAATTCCACAAGTGATATTTTGTAGAAGAGAATTTTCATTACAATCTTTATGAAAATGTGTGTATATTTTCTTCAGGTGTAATACAGATTTAATGAGTTAATATACTATTAAACTCATTTGATTTTTTGGCTAGAACTAGAAATGAATAATCTCTAACATTAGAGATTACATAATCTTTACAGAGTATTTCACTACTGTGATCAATACTTCATTATTTATTCTTATGGATATTTCCTTAGTGAATCATGTTGATGATCATAGAACTCTTGCTAACTTCGCAAGGTACGAATGATGTTTTTCTAGTAATTTTCGAGTATATCGAAAGTGTAAAATCAAACATGTAATTGAATAATACACTTGGATTATTATGAAACGGAATTCATTGAGTTGAAACGGAGATTGTGGTTAACGATAGTTAAGTCGTTAATAGAAGGATTATAGCATATTAGTAATATGAATTTAACTGAGTAGTATCTACCCTTTTTCAATTCATACATAATAGCTTAGTACGAAAAGATTTATGATGGTTTCAAAATTTATATATATAAGATATACATATAAATTCTTCAGAGGAATTGACTTAATACTTCATAATTCATTGATACAATATAATCGTTGTTGATTAGTGATGATGTTTGTGGTGATTATGGATCTAGTTGAACTTGTGATGTTGTAAGTGCTGTTGATGCTGGCGATGCTGGCGATGCTGACGGCACTGACGGTGCTGGTGATGCTAACGGTACTGTTGATGCTGTTGGTAAAACAAGTCTAGCTTGTAAATCGTGCACCATTCCAGTCAGGGTTTCATTTCATCATTTCTCTCACTCATCTGGTTTACAATTAGAACTAGAATAAATAATCTCTAAAACTTTTAGAAACTACATATTCTCTGTAGAGTATTTCCTCGATGAATTTATGAATCAATACTTCATCGTTTGTTGTTGTTGGTACCCCTTGGTATTTATGGTGCGTATGATGTTGATGCTCTAGGTACAGATTATGATGTTGAGGTGTGGGATGCGGATGTTGATGGTGGTGGTAATGATTCTGTTGGTGTTGATGATGGTGGTACTGTTGATGCCGGTGTCGATGCTGGTGTTTGTAACCTTTGCACCATATTCTCCAAAGCCAGTACCCGAGCGTGAAGCTCGCCGACTTCTTCTATTACTCCAGGATGATTGGTGGTTCGGACGAGTGGGTGAATAAGATCTAGAATGTGAGATAGTATATAATCGTGCTGAGATATTCTGGAAATGGGAGAGAAAATGGTGTCTCGAATAGGTTCGCCGGTAAGTGCTTCAGGTTCTTCGCCAAGAGGGCAATGTGGTGGATGGAAGGGATCGCCTTCTTCTTGTCTCCAATGATTAAGGAGGCTATGAACCCATCCCCAATTCATCCAGAATAGATGATGGCTGATTGGTTGGTCCATTCCGGTCACACTGCTTTCGGAGCTTGAGTGAAACTCCATATCGGAATTCGAGGGACTTGAACTAGTGGCGAGTTCCATTTCGCACGAATAAATAAAGGACTTTTCAATATGAAATGATTTTCGGCTATCAGATGGTATTCTAATTACATAGAATATCTATATATATAGAGTAAAAGGTTTCGTAGATTACAGAGGAATTTACGAAATATGTCAGGCAAAGTTTACAGTAACAGATACGCTAAGATACGAATTAGCAGATACGTTAAGATATGAATTTTGTCTATATACTATTCATGCAATCAATGCAGTAAGATGTGTCTAGACTTAAGAATGATAAGCAGGTAATTTTTGATAAGAAATGATAAGCAAAGTCTTTTGACATGCAACTAAGGTCGAAGTCCAGACTCACTAATGCATCCTAACAACTATCAGTTAGACACACTAATGCAGACCTAGTTTGCTAAGACGACCGCTCTGATACCACATGTAAAGACCCGTCCTAATCCATAAGAATGAATACAATAACATATGATTACAATTCGAGGTATTTGACCTCTATATGATACATTTTACAAACATTGCATTCGTTTTAAAAGACAAAGTTTCATTACATCGAAAGTTGACAGGCATGCATACCACTTCATAATATCCAACTATAAATGATCTAATCTGTCATTTACTTAATCATAATCTTTACTGAACTCAACAACTTGAATGCAATGTCTTTTGAAATATGCCATGAATGATTCCAAGTAATATATTTAAAATGAGCAAATGCACAGCGGAAGATTTCTTTCAATCCTGAGAATAAACATGCTTTAAAGTGTCAACCAAAAGGTTGGTGAGTTCATTATTTTATCATAATCGATCATTTTCATCATTTTAATAGACCACAAGATTTTCTTTTTATAAACATAATCCTCAAGCAGAATCCTCTCGTCTACATTAAGGTAAAATCATTCATATGGTGAACACCTGGTAACCGACATTAACAAGATGCATATAGAATATCCCTAAAACAGAATCCTCTCGTCTGTATAATAATAAGTAGAAGTACTAAAGTATCCGTACCTCGGATGGGGTTTGTTAGGCCCATAGATCTATCTTTAGGATTCACGTCAATTAGGGGTACTGTTCCCTAATTCTTAGGTTACCAAGCTAAAGGGTGATATTCAATTTCGATAATCCAACCATAGAATGTAGTTTCGATTACTTGTGTCTATTTCATAAAACATTTATAAAAGCAGCGCATGTATTCTCAGTCCCAAAAATATATATATTGCAAAAGCATTTAAAAAGGGAGCAAATGAAACTCACTATATTGTATTTCGCAGTAATTAAGCATATGATGGCATTGAACAAGTGCAAGGTTGGCCTCGGATTCACCAACCTATATTAATTATATATATTTATATGTTGGTCAATATTTGTCTAACAATTTAGGTCAAGTCATAGTGTACCACAATCCTAATGCTCGAGACTAAATATGCAAAAGTCAACAAAAGTCATCTTGACCAAAATGACTTCCAAAATTTATACATGATTATTATATAGTGTAAATATAGTCATTTTATATATTTAAATATTTTTAACAAATTTTATTAGAGTAAATCATATAATTCATTTATTAATAAATAAAATTTTATATTAAAATTTATAAAATAAAAATGTACTTTTATATATCTTAAGTAATAAAATTTAAAAAATATATTTAATATCATAAAAATAATATGATAGGTATTATTAATGTAATTATTTTACACGTAGTAAAATATCTTTGTATCACATATTTATTTGATAAAATAATATCGATAATAACAATAGTACGTAAAAGTGGTATTATTTTGTAATAATAATTATTATTATTCTACTAATAACAATAACAATATTTATTTTTACTAAAAAAGATATTATGATAAAATGATAATTTTTATTAAAATGATAATAATAATAAGGATATTTTATATTAACAATGATATTCCTATAAATAATAATTTTTGTAAAAATGATAGTTTTAATATTAGTAATACTTTTAATAATAATAATGATAAAAATAATGAAAACGATATTTTTATCTAAATCAATACCTTTCAATATTTTAATTTCATCATGATACTTATACTCATTATTTCTTAATCAATTTGTTAATAGCTTTTAGTCGTCTTTTATATCGCGTTCATGATAATGATAATAATAGTAATCGTAATTAGATGTTACCAATATTAGTTTTAATTATAACAATACTAATAATAATAAATATTATGATAATACTAATAAATATTTTAATGATAATAATAATAATAATAATGATACTAATTATAATCTTAACTATAATAACGATAGTAATAATAATAAAAATAACAATTTTTAATGATACTACCTTTTATTAATAATGATAATGATAATAATGATAATAATAATAATAATAATAATAATAATAATAATAATAATAATAATAATAATAATAATAATAATAATGACGATAATAACGATGACAATAATAATCATTTTTAATAATAATACAAAAATTCAGTTGACTATAGCTTCTAATCTGTTCATCGAAACCATTCGAGTTCTAAATGAAAAGTTCTTAATTTTTCGATAGCTTTCCAACGACATGCATATAATATACCCTATCTCAGTAGCATATGTATCTAATTCAGGATTTAACATAACCTAACTAATGACAATATTAAAAGTACAAGCATGTATAATCCTATATACTCGAGCACTAGTCAGGGATACACTATTAATATAAAAAAGTTAAGTTATGAGTGCTCACGTATCAATATTGAGATTCAATATTGTAGGAATGGTACGTAAACACAACGGAGACGATAAACACTAGATTGACCTCGCGAGCATACCCCCGAATCATACCCATAACCTCCAAAGTTATAACCCATAACTTCCTTAGCTCTATTCCTCTTCAAAAATCCATTTTTTTAATTAAAAAAAAAACTCGCGAGCAGGACCTCATCGTAGTATTTTATGTATAAATAATACTAATAATAATATTAATCTTAATAATAATAATAATTATTATTATTATTATTATATTTATAATATAAATATGTGAGAGATATAGATTGATGGATTGAATGAGTAAACTGAGCCAGAATTCGATTGTATTTAAACACACTTTGCCCACCTACCCACACCATGCGATCGTATGGGATTTGAGTGGTATAGCCATGCGATCGCATGGCTAAAAGAAAAGGGCAAATATTTGTACACAATACCTGCCGACACTTATGATTCATAATATATATATATATATATATATATATATATATATATATATATATATATATATATATATATATTATTTAATTTATAATATATTTAATCTTTAGAATTAATTAAATATTATATTATATTCTCGTGCATAGTTGATTTGTAATTTTTGCACCGATGAATTGTACGTTGATGCTCGACTTACGTACCGGTTTCGGTTTTTCGAACGTCCTTTCGTACGCTTAGAAAACTTGTACTTAACGTTTCGCGACACGTACCTTTATCAATAATTAGACTTATTTCACTAATAATTATACTAATTGAAATGTAACTTATTCATTTGAGTGTTTTGGTCATTTGCTTCTATAAATCAACTTCTCGTTGTTTATCAATATAAGTAATTTATACCAAAACGTTTTTATAACTAAGTTTATATTTTATCTTATTGTAATATATATATATATATATATATATATATATATATATATATATATATATATATATATATATATATATATATATATATATATATATATATATATTATATTTATTTAGATATATAAATTTGTACATAACATATATAATTGAAATATTTTAATAATATAATATTTAATTTTTCAATTATATTGCAAAGTTGTTTTATATACATTAAAATCGTTTAAATAATAAAAGTTATTATATCAAATAACGTTTTAATATTGTGACAACTAAATAATTAATTTATGAAGAGACACGAGGCAATATTTGTAAAACAAGCTTTGAAAGTTTAAACTATAATCTCTACTAACCTTTGCCCGGTTATCGTTATTTGACATATTTGTTTTTACTTGAAAATTACTTTGATATTTTCCTAATATTGTTAAAATGGAAAGATTTCTCAAAGCAATGTGGACCTCACAATAGAGACTCGTAATCATATCATAATATATCTGATAAATCAATCATTTGATATTATCTTCCAATTCCATCGATAAACATATTGAAGCAAATACATTCATGTAAAGTATTATACGTTTAATACTTTGTTAACGTTTTCCAATTTATATAACTCTATATTATAATACATAACTATACACATAATAGTTCATGAATCGTCGAGCATAGTCAATGGGTAATTGAATACATAAACATAGTTCAAAGTTTTCAAGATTTCAACATTACAGACTTTGCTTATCGTGTCGGAATAATATAAAGATAAAGTTTAAATTTGGTCGGAAATTTCCGGGTAGTCACAGTCGTGGTACTAACGAGTGGATGCGATGTGTTTGCGTATTAATGACTAGCTACCATTAATACAGGTACAAATCGTGTCTAACAAGTGATGTAAGACGATTATTGAGCAAGATGGGGCGACATTGCGTGTGTGGTTTTATACGTTCGTGGTTAATCGTTTGCATTCTCTAGAATGAATACGAGGAATGGGACTTCAAGGATGAATCGAAGCGACGACGATGAGTTTAATGCTAGAGTTGCAGCCACCGTTACGAAGAAAATGGGTGTGTTTCAGGAAGAAATGGATACGAAGTATTCTGAATTTTGAAGTAGTGGTGAAATGGAGCGTTGTCATAAGAGCTCCATGAGGACTAAACCTCTGATGCATGACGAGAAACCGGATCCTTTGATAAGCACAACATGGATCACGGATGTCGAAGGGTGTTTTCGCACGATTGGATGCCCTCTCGAGAAGAGGACAAGACTCGCTGCTAGCTTGTTGCGGGGAAGGGCGAAAGATTGGTTGGATGGTAAAACTGATATTGTTGATGGTGAATCGTTTATGGGTTTACCATGAGACGATTTTAAGATGGAATTCTTTGAGGAGTTCCGGACTCGAGCTGATTTGTCAGATTTACCTAATGAGTTGCGAAATTTGCAACAAGGATCTATGGACTTGAATACTCACAAGACGGCCTTTATGGCGAAGGCTCGTTTTTGCCCGGAGTATATTGGGAATGATGACAGAACGTGCTACTCTTGTCATAAAGAGGGACATCGCAAGCCGGATTGTCCCGAGTTGGTGGCGGCAAATGCCGCAAGGAGATGTTAAGGTACGTTTCGTTTTGATAAATATGTCCTTTGAATATTTATTATGTGTCGATATGTACGGATTTGTTGAATGCATTGTGTTGTGCGTATTATTGTTATGGGTGAAGTTCCTAATGGAAGTACCCTATGGTGACGTTTTGATTGATGGGCGAAGGGCGTAAGACTTGGTGCATCCAAGCATTCCCTAGTGTTGGAAAATGTTTCTACCAAGTCATGGGTATGGGCTTTAGTGTTCGGATGATAGTGCGTGTTCGCTTTCGTATCGAATTTCATGAACCATGAGGTTCTTCGGGTGGGTAAAACCCTTGAGATCGAGTGTTTTGGGTTCGATGTATGTTGGTAATGGAGTCTACGTGACGCAATGTTAGGTGCCTCTTTCATACCTACTAGCGTGGCATTCGACTCCGATGGTGTTGCGGTTACATTGTACTTAGGGTACCAGAGCAAAACCCTTATGTACATGAGTGACTAAGTGGAAATTTTACAAGCTATAGCAATCGGACGACTGCAAGAGTGATGCTTGTGTTCGTATTAATAAATGATTGGTATGAAGTGGTGTAGGACGATCCGAAATCTTTTGCATGCTAAGTGTTAAAGCAAGGTTTGTTGACGTTAGTTTTTATTATTGAATTGAGTTCTTGAGTGAAGCAACCCGTCCTAATCTAACCGGATGAAGTCCATATCGATTATAAACGATTCACAACAGTTGATTACATCACGAGGTACTTGACCTCTATATGATACATTTTACTAACATTGCATTCATTTTTTAAAAGTCAATCTTTCATTACATCGAAAGTTGACGGCATGCATACCATTTCATAATATATCTAACTATAATTTACTTAACAATAATCTTGATGAACTCAACGACTCGAATGCAACGTCTTTTGAAATATGTCATGAATAACTCCAAATAATATCTTTAAAATGAGCAATTTGCACAGCGGAAGATTTCTTTCGTACCTGAGAATAAACATGCTTTAAAGTGTCAACCAAAAGGTTGGTGAGTTCATTAGTTTAACATAAATAATCATGTTCATCATTTTAATAGACCACAAGATTTTCATTTCCCATAAATATACGTCCCATGCACAGAGACAAAATATCATTCATATGGATTGAACACCTGGTAACCGACATTCACAAGATACATATAAGAATATCCCCATCATTCCGGGATCCTCCTTCGGACATGATATAAATTTCGAAGTACTAAAGCATCCGGTACTTTGGATGGGGCTTGTTGGGCTCAATAGATCTATCTTTAGGATTCGCATCAATTAGGGTGTCTGTTCCCTAATTCTTAGATTACCAGACTAAAAAGGGGCATATTCAGTTTAATAATTCAACCATAGAATGTAGTTTCGATTACTTGTGTCTATTTCGTAAAACAGTTATAAAAGCAGCGCATGTATTCTCAGTTCCAAAAATATATATTGCAAAAGCATTTAAAAAGGGAGCAAATGAAACTCACCTAATGTATTTTGTAGTAAAAATACATATGACTATATTGAACAATGCAGGGTTGTCCTCGGATTCACGAACCTATATCATTTGTGTACTTATTAATATACATAATTGTAATCGAATAAGTTTATATATATCTAATTTTATTTGTTATATCCTTTTATATATCTTGTAGTTATTTAGGATTTATTCTTCTAAATTTCATTAAAAACATATTCTTTAATTATGTAAATCATATCTTAGCTTATATGTTATATATATTTATTTTATATTTATATCATTACAATAATTAATAACTATACTTTTAGTTATCTTGATATATATATATTTATATACACATGTGTTTAGTTTTATATTTAAAAATCGATATTGTATAAGTATTTTAAATGTTAGCCTAATTGATACATAGTTATATGGAATATTATCTTAATTATAGTGAATGTAATAAATATCTTTTATGAAACTAATATTTATTTGTTAAAATGATAGTTTTTATAATGATAAGTTACTAATAATAATAATAATAATAATGATATTGTTGATAATGATACTTATGTTAATGATAATATTACTAAAAAATGATACTAATACCAGTATTAGTGAAAATAATAATAAGTTGTGTTATTTTTGTAGTAACAATAATAATAATAATAATAATAATAATAATAATCATATTCGTAATAATAATAAAAATCATACTTTATATTAATAATAATAATAATACTTTTAATTCATAACTATATTTCCTAACAATAACTAAATTTATAATACTAGTGATCATATCATCAATTTTAACATAATCATAATTTATAATAACAATAACAATAATAATAATAATAATAATAATAATAATAATAATAATAATAATAATAATAATAATAATAATAATAATAATAATAATAATAATAATAATGATAATAAAAGAATTAGATTACAACCTTTGAAGATAACAAGTTTCATAAAAAAATGGCACTGCCCAGTCTCGAACCCGAGACCTCTCGGTTATCACCCATGTCCCTAACCAACCGTCTATATCTGTTTTTCTGTTTTACTAGACACCCCATTTGTATATAACCCGACGCTTACTGTTATCATCTTCTTCCCAAAACTCGATCAGAGATCAAATCAAGTAATAACAAATCTACTAATTATTTTTAGGATTTAGACTTATACAGAAACGTTAAGTGGTGATTGAATTTAATTAAAACAAAAAAAATAAAATGAAAGAATTCAAACAGCTCGTTATTCAAACCCAAATAACTCAAATCACGTTTTGGAAATCTTGATAGTTTTAGTTAATGGTTATAACATGAAAGATGTTTTAAATGAATCAAAGAAACTTTTTGAATACTCAATTTAACTGAAGATGTCAATACAAATTCGAATTTTGCGAAGAACGATTCAGTTGACTTTTTGAAATGAAACTTTGACCTCAAAATTTGAATTCAATATGGAAAATTGGAATTTAGGATTTTGCAGATAGTTTGAAATAGAAATTACAAACATAATTGTATTTAAGGATTTTAAAATTTGTTTAAAAATCGTGTTTTTGGAGAATGAGAGCAAGAACAGGGACCGACGGCTTTTTCTTTTATTTTTTGTTTGATTTCTTTTCTTGTCTCTCTTGAATTGTAGTCTGGGTTCTCACAGAATATAAATGAGATTAAATAGCCATAATATCTGATTGAATTTGTTGGGTAGCTGGTAATGTCGACAGATTGTACAAGTTGAAACAGGAGATGAAGAAAAATAATAACAATTATGATTCTGTAAATCCCTTCATACGATTCAAGGTCTATATCATCAGATAATTAATTTACATGTGATAAGGATGTCTAACAGAATACGTACAAGCTGTATATATATATGTGTATAATCGTATATTTTTTATAACTAGCTGTATATTTATATATAATTATGTATTTATGTATATTCAAATTTTATATAATCATTTATGTATATCTGTTTATACATATTCCTATATATATAACTGAATTTTATACATATATTTGTATATATATATATATGTATATATATATATATATATATATATATATATTAATTTATATAAGGAAATATATTAATATTAATTATATAACATCAATATTAATTTAAATAATAATAATAAAATTAATAATAATAATAATAATAATAGAAATGATAGTAATAGTAATATTAATAATATTAATTTTACTTGTACATATCAAATTTTACATATTCATATATATATATATTTTATATAATATTATTAATTATTCAAATATTCATGTTAATGTTTATAATAAAACTATTGTAAATAATATTAACATTAACATAACCATTATATTCAACTTGTAATTATATTAAAATTTATAAAATTTTCCCTAGTTACCAATAATATAATATATATCCCTATTTATTTTAATTATTTATAATTTATAACATATATAATATTACTTATGTTCAGAATTTATATATATAAATATATGTGTGTGTATATATATATATATATATATATATATATATATATATATATATATATATAAACTTATTTATTTTCTATTTTTTTATTTTTACATTATTAATTCCAATTTATGGGAGTGCATTTTATTAATTCAAAATAATATATATATATATGTACTTATATTTATAGTTATATCTATATATTTAATTACAAATCATTGTTCGTGAATCGTCGGGTAATAGTCAAAGGTCAATTGATTATATGAACATAGTTTCAACATTTTCGAGACTCACCATTACAGACTTTGCTTATCGTGTCGGAATTATATAAAGATTAAGTTTAAATTTGGTCAGAAATTCCAGGGTCGTCACAGTACCTACCCGTTAAAGAAATTTTGTCCTGAAATTTGAGTGAGGTGGTCATGGTTAACAATAAAATTGTTTTCATGACGAATATGAGTTGATAAATAGAGTTTTATCATCATTGAGTAATATGGATAAAACAACTCAATTATATGAAGAGTACGAATGCAGCTATCGCAAAATAGTGAAATGGGGTAATAGGAATTTGTCTTAACTTTTGACATTGTCTTGGTTGAATTCTGGAATTCAAGGGATTTAAAAGAAAATCTTGGAAATCTATAAGATCTGATTCTTCGATGAAATAAGGAAATTAAGATCTCTCTAATTAAATACGGTGATCTGCTTCGATTACTCTGTCTAATATTTCCATTATAAATTAAACTCTTCTTTTCCATTATTCTCACCATTCTTATACTTTCTTTCTTAGTTCATACACCCAAAGATTTTGAAAATGCTTAATTCATTTCTAATCCTTGATATTTTCCTAATTATTATTCCTGTTATCCTTCTTTTCAATCTTCCACCAGAAGAATCTGTTTACCTCTACTATTACTTTGAGGTGATTCTATTCTTAATTCTACCGTGTCTTTATATTGCTATTCGTATTAATATCTACGGTTTGTAATCTCCGTGTTGTTGTTGGTTTTTATATCTTCCCTTATATTTCGATGTCCCTACTTCTGTTTCCTATAATCATTGTCATCCACAGTTAATGATCTTTCCTATTTGCTGCGATTTATACCCCCATTTCTATTTTGGAGCTTCATGCTTTTGTTTTCTTTTCCCAACTTTAAGTCAAGCGAATAATGGTCCAAAATTTATAGATATAAATTTCGGAATGAACATAGTTAATGTTCTAAGAAAGAAATGGTAATAGCACAATCTGACTTGTCAAATTACCAGAATTCAAGGGAAAGATAGAACTATCAAGAAAATATGTTCTCGATATGTTTGCGGTTAAAATAGGATGTAAGAGTCGTGTAACATGGCACATGATGACGTTATAGTCTGTGAATCATCACGTTCCATTAGAAACTCAGCATGACTTACTATAATATAATCACGTTGATCAAGTGTCATTATATTATACTAACTCATGCATCAGTTCCCAACATTACTTCAATAACATTCATATTTTAAGCTTGAAAGTTTACAGAATATAGAAAATAACAGTTTCTATATGATGTAACACTGATAGCACGAAGAAATTAATGATTTCAGATAAGAATAGTTATGAAAATATCTTCAGAAATATGGAGGATATTTATAATGAAAGATACGATGATATCTTGGAATTTCTAATATCGATGGTTGATGAAGAAAGATTTTCCGCAAGATTTTAACATGAGTACGGAGCAAGATATACGATGAAGGTTTCATTGGATCCACAATTACCTGGATTCTTTGAATATAGGGTATGATTCTTGTATTTGTCCTTGGTCTCCTTCGTGGTTAGCTCAATCCGTTTTCCAGTTCTAACCTTTTTGAGCTTTTCCAACATACTATTCTTTATCATAAAACTTCTGACGATTAATGTCGTTTTACGGTTTTTGCTGCTTCATCAGCATTTCGATGACTAGTTCGCAGTTCGGGGTGTTTTTCAGAAACTTCACATTCAAGCATGTAAGTCCAGATGATAGACGTTATATGTACACATATAACTGTTGGCATAGGCATGCTGCGAGATTTCAAAATACTGATTGCTAATTCCTGGTAATTGGTAGGCAATTCTTGTTACAAGATGTGGATGAGTACATGATGAGACTTCAATAGATAAATATAGTGATTTGTCGGAGGGATTTAAACCAAGGAGCAACGAGATTACTGGTATGCCTGCTGGTAATATGGTAGAATATAAAAGGTTCTCTGGTAATAAGAAAAGAGCACACATATATATCAAGGTTATAATAAGGTTGTTTCGTACAAAAAGTCAATGTTGACTTGCTGGAGCTGTGACAAAATTTGCTACTTTGAAAATGAATAGCAAAGTTATTTTCGGTAATAACAACGCCAAAAGAGCTAGCACAGATACGTTTTAAGCATTTTCTCAGGTTCCGAGTGTTTTCAGGTGCATAACTATATGCATCAATCTTTTCTCCCGTAGATGAAGTGCGGTTGGTTCATCCTCTCGATTGAGGTGTTTTCAAGAATCATGAAGGGTTTGAACGCAGATAGCAATCGTCAAGATATAAATGAGGTTTAAGATGAAATCAAGTGGCAAACTTGAAGAATTGTTTAGTTTCATATGTTATAATCAATATTTTAATCCATTTTAATTGTCTAATGTTATTAGTCCACAATCGATAGTCCACAGTTGACAGTCCAATAATTCATATATAGTTTAATATATAATATTCGAATTAATTAATATGTATCGTGACCCGTGTACATGTCTCAGACTCGATCACAACTCAAAGTATATATATTATTATAGAATCAACCTCAACCCTGTATAGAGAACTCGATCATTACTGCATATAGAGTGTCTATGGTTATTCCAAATAATATATATATATGCGTCGATATGATATGTCAAAACCTTGTATACGTGTCCCGATATTTAAAGTGTGTAAAATAAATACAGAAATTAAATGACGATAAATAAAATTGCCAGAATTAAAATTGCGATAAAATAAATTGTGATAATTAAATTGCGATAAATAAATTGCAATAATTAAAATGTAATACAAAATTAACAGTTAGCTAGGAACAGTTAGCTAGGATTTCGTTAGCGTGGATTCTTAACCAAATTTCTCATAGTTAATTAGTCTGTTTCTAACAAATTTTATTTTGTCATATGTTTTCTTCATTATGCCACTTGTTGGATTCTGATAGGTTAAAATTTGAATATGAAATTGAATAAAAATGGTTATTCTGCGGTGAACGGATACGTATAACGGTGGTTGTAAGTAAGATAGTAAATGACTGTTGAATCAGATTCGAAGAATGAACAGTATAAATTATTAATGTGAAATCTAAATATTCCTCGGGTATTACCTACCCGTTAAAATATTTTTACCATTAACAGTTTGTACGAAAGAATTTTTAATTACAATCTTTATGAAAATATATATACATATATATTTTCTTCAGATGAAATTATGGATTTAATGAGTCAATATGATATTAAACTTATTTAATTTTCGGTTTGAGCTAAGATAAATAATCTCTAAAACTTTTAGAAACCACATATTCTTCGCAGAATATTTCTTCAATGAAGTTATGAATTAATACTTCATCGTTCATTGTTGTTGGTACTCCTTGGTATTCATGGTGCGTATGACGTTGATGTTCGCGTGACAGATTGTGAAGTTGAGGTTTGCGATGCAGTTGTTTTTGGTGGTGGTAATGGTACTATTGGCGTTGGTGGTGGTACTGGTTATGCTACTGGTGCTGCTGCTGGTGTTTGTAACCTTCGCACCATATTCTCTAAAGCCACTACCCAAACGCGAAGCTCGTTGACTTCTTCTATTACGCCGGGGTGATTTTCGGTTCGGACTAGCGGATAAATAAAATCTAGAATTTGGTATAGTATATAATCGTGGCGAGATACTCTGGAAATGAGAGAAAAGATGGTGTTTTGAACAGGTTCACCGGTAAGTGCTTCAGGTTCTTCGCCAATAGGGCAATGTGGCGGATGGAAAGGATCACCTTCTTCTTGTCTCCAATGATTGAGGAGGCTACGAATCCATCCCCAATTCATCCAGAATAGATGATGACTGATTGGTTGATCCATTCCGGTCACACTGCTTTCGGAGCTTGAGTGGGATTCCATTTCGGAATCCGAGTGACTTGAACTAATGATGAAGTCCATTTCGTACGATTGAATAAAGAATTTTTAGATATGAAATGATTTTCTGGCTAACGGATGGTATTCTAATTATATAGAATATCCATATATATAGAACAAAAGATTTCATAGATTACGGAGGAATTTACAGGATACGCCAGATAAGGTTTACAGTAACAGATACGCTAAGATATGAATTTTGTCTATACACTATTCATGCAATCAATGCAGCAAGACGTGTCTAGACTAAGAATGATAAGCAGATAATTTTTGACACAAAATGATAAGCAAAACTTTTTGACATGCAGACCAGGTCGAAGTCCAGACTCACTAATGCATCCTAATGACTACTAGTTAGACACACTAATGCAAGACCTGGTTCGCTACGACCACCGCTCTGATACCAACTGAAGCGACCCGTCCTAATCCATCCGGATGAAGTCCATATCGATTATAAACGATTCACAACAGTTGATTACATCATGAGGTACTTGACCTATATATGATACATTTTACAAACATTGCATTCGTTTTTGAAAAGTCAATCTTTCATTACATCGAAAGTTGACGGCATGCATACCATTTCATAATATATCTAACTATAATTGACTTAACAATAATCTTGATGAACTGAACGACTCGAATGCAACGTCTTTTGAAATATGTCATGAATGACTCCAAATAATATCTTTAAAATGAGCAATTTGCACAGCGGAAGATTTCTTTCGTACCTGAGAATAAACATGCTTTAAAGTATCAACCAAAAGGTTGGTGAGTTCATTAGTTTAACATAAATAATCATTTCCATCATTTTAATAGACCACAAGATTTTCATTTCTCATAAATATATGTCCCATGCACAGAGACAAAATATCATTCATATGGATTGAACACCTGGTAAACGACATTCACAAGATACATATAAGAATATCCCCATCATTCCGGAATCCTCCTTCGGACATGATATAAATTTCAAAGTACTAAAGCATCCGGTACTTTGGATGGGGCTTGTTGGGCCCAATAGATCTATCTTTAGGATTCGCGTCAATTAGGGTGTCTGTTCCCTAATTCTTAGATTACCAGACTAAAAAGGGGCATATTCGGTTTAATAATTCAACCATAGAATGTAGTTTCAATTACTTGTGTCTATTTCGTAAAACAGTTATAAAAGCAGCGCATGTATTCTCAATCCCAAAAATATATATTGCAAAAGCATTTAAAAAGGGAGCAAATGAAACTCACCTAATGTATTTTGTAGTAAAAATACATATGACTATATTGAACAATGCAGGGTTGTCCTCGGATTCACGAACCTATATCATTTGTGTACTTATTAATATACATAATTGTAATCGAATAAGTTTATATATATCTAATTTTATTTGTTATATCCTTTTATAAATCTTGTAGTTATTTAGGATTTATTCTTCTAAATTTCATTAAAAACATATTCTTTAATTATGTAAATCATATCTTAGCTTATATGTTATATATATTTATTTTATATTTATATCATTACAATAATTAATAACTATACTTTTAGTTATCTTGATATATATATATATATATATATATATATATATATATATATATATATATTTATATATATATATATATATATATATATATATATATATATATATATATATATATATATATACACATGTGTTTAGTATTATATTTAAAAATCGATATTGTATAAGTGTTTTAAATGTTAGCCTAATTGATACATAGTTATATGGAATATTATCTTAATTATAGTGAATGTAATAAATATCTTTTATGAAACTAATATTTATTTGTTAAAATGATAGTTTTATAATGATAAGTTACTAATAATAATAATAATAATAATAATGATATTGTTGATAATGATACTTATGTTAATGATAATATTACTAAAAAATGATACTAATACCAGTATTAGTGAAAATAATAATAAGTTGTGTTATTTTCGTAGTAACAATAATAATAATAATAATCATATTCGTAATAATAATAAAAATCATACTTTATATTAATAATAATAATAATACTTTTAATTCATAACTATATTTCCTAACAATAACTAAATTTATAATACTAGTGATCATATCATCAATTTTAACATAATCATAATTTATAATAACAATAACAATAATAATAATAATAATAATAATAATAATAATAATAATAATAATAATAATAATAATAATAATAATAATAATAATAATAATAATAATAGTAATAGTAATAGTAATAATAATAATAATGATAATGATAACAAAAGAATTAGATTACAACCTTTGAAGATAACAAGTTCCATAAAAAAAATGGCACTGCCCAGTCTCGAACCCGAGACCTCTCGGTTATCACCCATGTCCCTAACCAACCATCTATATCTGTTTTTCTGTTTTACTAGACACCCCATTTGTATATAACCCGACGCTTACTGTTATCATCTTCTTCCCAAAACTCGATCAGAGATCAAATCAAGTAATAACAAATCTACTAATTATTTTTAGGATTTAGACTTATACAGAAACGTTAAGTGGTGATTGAATTTAATTAAAACAAAAAAAATAAAATGGAAGAATTCAAACAGCTCGTTATTCAAACCCAAATAACTCAAATCACGTTTTGGAAATCTTGACAGTTTTAGTTAATGGTTATAACATGAAAGATGTTTTAAATGAATCAAAGAAACTTTTTGAATACTCAATTTAACTGAAGATGTCAATACAAATTCGAATTTTGCGAAGAACGATTCAGTTGACTTTTTAAAACGAAACTTTGACCTCAAAATTTGAATTCAATATGGAAAATTGGAATTTAGGATTTTGCAGATAGTTTGAAATAGAAATTACAAACATAACTATATTTAAGGATTTTAAAATTTGTTTAAAAATCGTGTTTTTGGAGAATGAGAGCAAGAACAGGGACCGACGGCTTTTTCTTGTATTTTTTGTTTGATTTCTTTTCTTTTCTCCCTTGAATTGTAGTCTGGGTTCTCACAGAATATAAATGAGATTAAAATAGCCATAATATCTGATTGAATTTGTTGGGTAGCTGGTAATGTCGACAGATTGTACAAGTTGAAACAGGAGATGAAGAAAAATAATAACAATTATGATTCTGTAAATCCCTTCATACGATTCAAGGTCTATATCATCAGATAATTAATTTACATGTGATAAGGATGTCTAACAGAATACGTACAAGCTGTATATATATGTGTATAATCGTATATTTTTTATAACTAGCTGTATATTTATATATAATTATGTATTTATGTATATTTAAATTTTATATAATCATTTATGTATATCTGTTTATACATATTCCTATATATATAACTGAATTTTATACATATATTTGTATATATATATATATATATATATATATATATATATATATATATTTGCATATTTATATATGTTGATTATATATATATATATATATATATATATATATATATATATATTAATTTATATAAGGAAATATATTAATATTAATTATATAACATCAATATTAATTTAAATAATAATAACAAAATTGATAATAATAATAATAATAATAATAATAATAGAAATGATAGTAATAGTAATATTAATAATATTAATTTTACTTGTACATATCAAATTTTACATATTCATATATATATATATATATATATATATATATATTATATAATATTATTAATTATTCAAATATTCATGTTAATGTTTATAATAAAACTATTGTAAATAATATTAACATAACAATTATATTCAACTTGTAATTATATTAAAATTTATAAATTTTTCCCTAGTTACCAATAATATAATATATATCCCTATTTATTTTAATTATTTATAATTTACAATATATATAATATTACTTATGTTCAGAATTTATACATATATATATATATATATATATATATATATATATATATATATATATATATATATATATATATATATATATATATATATATATATATATATATATATATATATATATATATATATATATATATATATGTATATAAACTTATTTATTTTCTATTTTTTTTTACATTATTAATTCCAATTTATGGGAGTGCATTTTATTAATTCAAAATAATATATATATATATATATGTACTTATATTTATAGTTATATCTATATATTTAATTACAAATCATTGTTCGTGAATCGTCGGGTAATAGTCAAAGGTCAATTGATTATATGAACATAGTTTCAACATTTTCGAGACTCACCATTACAGACTTTGCTTATCGTGTAGGAATTATATAAAGATTAAGTTTAAATTTGGTCGGAAATTCCCGGGTCGTCACATTGAGAATGCGGGAAGAGGGACCGACGCCAAGTATGGTCGCGTACGCCGGTAAATGGTGAAATCGCTTGACTTTGTAATCTTGGCGATTTGATTAAGGAACGAAGTTCTAAGTAGGGGAGTTTGTACTACCACACGAGGAAGTTGGTAATATTATATCAAAGAAATTGTGTCGACTTCATTAAGGATTTATATTCCTACCGAGGAAGCGTAATGGGACTTTGAGAAAGGGTACGATGCCTCCTTGTCGTATACTTTAGGTAGTAGTTACACAATAGCCATTTTGTGTACTACGAGGTAATTACGTGTATGTGTTTATTTGAGGTTATCTCTCTATTAACCATGTTTGACTTGTGATAGGTGATGAGTGATATCCGGAAGGATTAGCTCTTCGTTAACCACCCTTGGTTGTGATTGATGGTAAGCGGTTTCCGGAAGGAACCGTTACTTGTATGTTTATGGTTTTATTTGCCCGTATGAATTGTGCACATAGCCGTTTTTGTGCACATGGTTGTGAGTAATAGCCGATTTTTACTCACACGTTTGTAGTAGTGTTGCAATAGCTGTTTTTGCGCACTACGAATATATCACGATAGCTGTTTTTCGTATACTTGAGGGTGTGACAATAGCCGTATTTGTACACCTTGGGATTTGCGTTGCCATGGTCATTTTGGACGCTGGCGGACTTAGTCGTTTGCTTACAATTTTGTGATAGTAGCGTATTGGTCGTGTTGCGCACTACAAGAATGATATGTGATAAGTGCTATCCGTAAGGATTCGCTTTTGTTTGGTCTTCATTCGGTTTGGTTGTTGACCTTATGTTGGGACGTGGTTACTTTGCATTGTACGTGGTAGGGTACGCTAAAGGGTTGATATCTCGGTACGAAATTGGTCGAGTTTTTCCCGATGTGAGGGATTGAGCAAGTTTTGGTGCTCGGATTTGTGGATTTGATAAATCGCGGGTGACGGTTTTGTAAAAAAAAAAAGGGGGCGATACATAGAGAAGAATTGCCTAGAGAAGTTGGAAGGAAACATGATGGTTCCGCGTATGTTAAGCGATTGTGGTAGTTTTCGGATGTTGTGAGCTTTGCATGTCTCGAAATATGTGCACGTGTGTAATTGGTTAATGGAATAATCTTCGGGTTAATACGTAATGTGGTGGAAGTCGGATTGTAACGTTTATTTGAGGACCATAGAGTGCGGGTCCGATCAGTTAAATGACTAGGATCACGAGGACGTGATCGAAATAAGTGGGGGAGAGTTGTAAGACCCGTTTATTCGTACGATGTATATATGTAGAGCATGTACGACGTATAACAGATATATATATATATATATACATATATATACATATATATATATACATATATATATATATATATACATACATATATATATATATACATACATATATATATATATACATATATATATATACATATATATATATACATATATATATAAAGGGCGTACGATGGGTTTAACGATTTATTATTGGAATTGTGACGTGTAATTATGAAGTATATGTAAATACGAATGCATGAGAGTATATGTGTGTGCATCAGATTAAGTACGTGTGCATGCATGGCGTATTTACGGTGATGGAATGATCGAGTACATAGTTGTGTTTATGCGTGGTGTAAGTAGTACGAACTAAGGAAGTACTTATACATGAATATATATATATATATATATATATATATATATATATATATATATATATATATATATATATATCTGTGTGTGTGTGTGTGTATCGAATAAGTTTTAATATTAGGTGCATGCATGTTAAAAGAGTACGATAATTGATCAAAGGTTGTTATAAGTGTTATAAGGTCTGTGTACGTATGATGTACAAAGTGTACGAGACGCGAGTGAGTGGAATGGTTTTAGTACGCGAAGTGCCCAAGGTCGCGGCGCGACCAAGGGAACCGCGGCGCGGTAAACCAAGCATTTCAGGATCAGGAGCCCGACATGAGCAGCACCAGACCACGACTAAGGTCGCGGCGCGAGGAAAGAGGGCCGCGGTGCGGCGATACTGGGTGACTTGTTCCGGATTTCAAAATTTTAAGGGTTTCTAGGGGCATTTTGGTCATTTCGCGTGTGTGCCAGATTTGTGTCCATAAACCTCATCCACCCATTTCATTTTCTTATTTTCTTTTCCATTTTTCTTCCACCTTTTCTCTCAAAACATAAATTCCTCAAATCATTCAAAAGGGATTTTGGAAAGGAAGAAGCGGGATTCGATCGAGGGCGTAAGAGGCAACCTTATTTTCCTCGTTCTTAGCTACGATTTGATACTAGTGGTAAGCCTTCTATTCGAATTTCGTTCTTGTGATTCATGTTCATATTTAGGGGTTTTTGATTATGAGTTCATAATGAAACCCCATTAGTTAATGAAAGGTTAACACCAAGATTCGGGTTTATAAGTGATGAAGGTGGGTTTTGAGTTAAATTGGGTAAGTAAGTGATTGGATATTCAAACATTGGGTAAAATATGTTAATGGAACACATTCACTAGTTAATATTAACTATGGATGTATGTATGTGTTTGATTTTTGAAATGGGTCAAATTAGAGTTTGTGAGTTGACTTTTGGGGGAGAAAAAGTGATTATCACTTGTAGTTAGATTGTTTAGCATTATTGGAACCATTATCTCTCTAGTTAGTGATTATTGGTGAGTTTGGACTTTGGTTGGGCTTGGAAGTACAATTGGGTCAAGATTTGCACTAGGTGTCAATATGGGTTGGTTTGTAATCCACCCTAATTGTGATGTTTGTTATTATAATAATCTAATAGGTATGTTTCATTGGCGGATTAACGGACTTGGATGCTTTCTTCAAGACTTCAAGGTGAGTGAAATAGTTATAAATGCATGTATATAATTTATTTGCTTGTGCGCGATGTGCACAATAACTGAGTTTTGGTGCACATCGATGCGACGATAGCCATTTGGACACCTTTGGGAATAGTGTCACAATAGCCGAGTTTTGAGCACTACATGCGACATAAGGTTTGTGGACCCGATATAATTATTATAATGCGATTATTTGACCATGAGTCACATAGCCGTTTCGTGACTATAGATGTGAGGCATAGCCGTTTTGTCCACATTTAATAATTGTGCACATAGTCGTTTTGTGCACTTAGTGTGAGTGTTAGCTTGTCTATACGCACACGATGATCAAGTGATGCCATAGCCGTTTTGGGATACCTCGGGGTTAGCATACCATAGCCGTTTTGGATGCTAACCGATTAGCCGGTTCTTACGCATATGATGATCAAGTGATGCCATAGCCATTTTGGAACACTTTGGGGTGATGCCATAGCCGTTTTGGAACACCTCAGGGGTTAGCATACCATGGCCATTTTGGGCGCTAACGGTTGTTATGAACACCGGTGGGAAATTCGAATACCATTCCCTTGTACGATTGGTTAACCATGGTTTATAATTGTTGATGTTAGCATTTAATTATTATTATGATTGTTATGCTAATGATGTTGCTAGTTGTACAGTTTTGATGATACTAGCTTGTGCGAATTGATATATGTGGTAATTGCGGTACGATTGCCGCTACTAGCTTTTATGCTTTGATAAACGAGAGTATTGTGGTAAGATTGATGATGCTAGTTTCTTACGCTTTGACATGCGGGACTAATGTGTGGTTTGGGTAAAGTAGTGCAAGTAGGTAAATTATATATGTATGTGTATAATTATTGCATTCACTAAGCATTAGCTTACCCTCTCGTTGTTGATATTTTATAGGTTCACGTGATGGCGGCTCGGGTAAGCGTGGGGATTAGAGATCTTGGCTAGGTTGCTATAGAAGATCTCGCTTTTTGGATTTGATTAGGATTGGGTAGCGTATCCCCAATCACCATGCTCGTTTTGCTGGAAATTAAACAAGTCGGGTCGAAACTATCTTTTGATGATGTAAATGGGTTTTGGTAAACTATGATGTGTATGCCCGTTTGGATACTTAAACTTATGTATTAAAACGTTTTAAAGTTGTCCAAACTTATTATTTTAATGGAAGCGTTTTGGAAACATAAATTGGACCTTAATGGTAATAATATTAATGTAATATAAAGTAAAAAAATTTATGGGCCGGAATACGATGGGTTGGGTCGTTACATAAAACAAGTTTTGCATTCATGAAAAGATAACGTTTTTACCAACGTCAAATGTTTTACAAAGGTAACATGCTTCTACGAATAGAAAGCATTAACAAAAGTACGTGACACTAAGGTCATTACAAAACCATGGTTCGAAAATAACATAAGTAGTGAATGCAAAAATAAAAGTCCATGCTTGAGACATCTATAACAATGCAGCGGAAGTTTAACACAGCGAGTCTAATACATCGGAAGCAATTTCATCTAAGCACCTGAGAAATAACATGCTTAAAAACGTCAACACGAATGTTGGTGAGCTATAGTTTTATTGTAAACAATAATGTAATGTAGACCACGAGATTTCGTATTCAAAACAGTATGAAAAAGTATATGCTTAACCGTGGGCACTTGGTAACTAACTTAACGTAAAATAATATATCACCTCCTAAAAGTATACTTGGCGAGTGCGTTAAAACAGACGAAGTATTAAACACCCGTTAAATGCTAGCGCGACTAGCCCGAGTGGGGATGTCAAACCCTATGGATCCATATCTAAGATTCCCATCTACCGGTTCATAAACCAATAGTTAAACGTTACCGAGCTAAGGGGAAAATTTGTGCCATTATATCACCCACACATATATAAAGTTTAAGTACTCGTGTCTAGTATGTAAAATGTAAGATCCTGTTTTCTCATATGGTTGGGACGTCGTCCAAGTTTGAAGGGCTGGATGCCGTCCAGTATTCTGGACGCCGTCCAGATGAACTGGCGGGCCAGCTGTTCTACTTTAGATATTCTAAAGGGTAACTTGGTAATTTCACATGGTGGATGACTTTAAGGCCCCAAAGATCAGTTGGTGGGTGCCTTTACTCCATTTCCATCTACCTTATCCTCTTCCACTTCAAGTTAGAGAGAGATTCCTTGTGTGAGAAAGCTCAAATCGAGAAGGAAGGAGCTTGTTTCGGGTTTAAGCTAGAGTTTTAAAGTTGTTCATCTTGTCACTAGCTACGTTGTGATTGTGGTGGTAAGTCCTAATCTTGACTTCCTTACTTTAAATTAGTTCAAGGGTTAGGGTTTGAGTTATGATGAACATAAAACCCATTTGATAGCTATTTGGGGGTTTTTGGGTAAGTTTGGGTCATGAGGACTCAAGGATAACTAACCTAGGGTTTCAAAATGTTCATTGGTGGTTATGAGTTCTAAATGGTTAGTTAATCACTAGCACACCTTGATATTAAGTAAGTGGGTGTTATTCGGGTATGTGGTGACCCAAATATGTGTGTTAACCTTGAAATGGGTCAAATGAGTCTTTGATGACTAAGTTGTTTAATGAGTGTGAAAATACATTAACCTTGTGTTAAAAGTGTATTAAAACCATATTTGGCTAGTGTTAAGGTTTTTGGCGAAGTTGACCTAATATTATGATTAAGAGTGTAAATGGGTCGAAATTACACTATAGGTCAAATGACACTAGGATGGTGAGTGAGTTGGTTGACCAACTTGATTGTATGATTGATTATATGCATAATGTAATAGGTACGCCGCGTTGAAGGTTGCGAACTTGATTATCTCACCAAAGGCGTTAAGGTGAGTGGAGTAATTATGTGTATATGTATATGGCGTATTTATTTGTGAATGTTATGGTATGAACCATGAACCGATAGTACCATAGCATGTATGTGACGAGTGTCATGATGTGAACCACGAGCCGGTAGCATCAATTGTGAATCACGAGCCAGTAGCACTATAAAACAAACTGTAAACCACGAGCCGGTAGCACTATAAAATGAGGCGTGAACCACGAGCCGGTAATGCCAAAGTGTGAACCATGAGCCGGTAGCACTATAAAGGAGTGAGACTCAAATGCGTAGTGGCGTGAACCACGAGCCGGTAGCGTCATAGCATTACGTATGGTGTGAACCACGAGCCGGTAGCACCATAGCGTTTATGGTTAACCATATTATGTTGTTGGATATTGTTTAGCATGCTATATTTATATTGTGTTGAGTATATGCTAATGTGGTGTTGTGATAGTGTACGAGTTGTTAGCATATTGAGTATGATGGCATGCTATTTGAGTTATATTTTCGTATGAGGTATTTGGTGGGTGCGATTGCAAATAGATGAGTTATATATGTGTATGTATAATTATTGCACTCACTAAGCTTTGCTTACCTTCTCGTTGTTTACCTTTTTATAGGCTCTGACATGGACAAGGGAAAGGGTACTCGTTTGGATTAGTGATCCCACTTTGTTTTGGATAGGGGATGCTTTTGGGAAGTTTGACTTTTGAAGTTTGACCAAGATTGTGGGTAATTTAACCCCAAACACCATGCTCTAGGTGTCATTTGGAAATTAAACTCTTATGGTCGAACTTGTAGTTTTGAACGAAATTCGTAAAACGGCCGATGTGGGCCCGATGTTGTAAAACTTGGTTTTATTGTGGAAACTTCTTAGTTTTAATTATGTTAACATGTTGTGAAAAGGGTTTCGTTTAAAAGTGTCGGGAAGCGGGTTTTTTGCTCGAGTAAGTTGGACCCCGAGATCAAAAACTGGTAGTGCATTTGGACGCTGTCCAGATCCTCTGGACGCCGTCCTGGTCTTCTCTGCTGGACGCCGTCCAGATAACTGGACGCCATCCAGATAACTGGACGCCGTGCAGATGTGTTGAAACATAATTTTTTTTTGGTCGTATTTTGGTATAACGAGGTTTGGATCGTTACAAGTGGTATCAGAGCATGGTCTAAGGGATTTAGGTGACTTGAGATAGGTGCCTAGACTTAGACTTTATTGTGTATGCGCTTTATACGGGACTTGTAGGAGACGGGTCGGACCGATATTGGTTAGTGCCTAGGTCTATGTGAACTAAGCTTGCGCTAATTGTTTTGTGTTGTGTTTGCAATCATCAAGCGAGATAGACGTTGTACTAGCAAGTTAATGTGACATGCTCGCGTAACAATGATTAGCTACCATTGTTACGGGTTCAAGTCGTGTCAAGCAAGCCATGTACGATGATTGTTGAGCAAGATGGAGCGGTGTGGTATACTTATGACTTGTCCTTCATTTCGTTGTTTAACCTATTCCGTTTTGTAGAATGAAGACGAGAAATGGTCATGATACCGAAAATGGAGGCCCGAGCGAGGACTCCGAATTCACAGCCAAAGTTGAGGCCATCATTAAAAAGCAAAGAGCAGAATTTCTTGAGGATGTCCGAAAGGTTTTCCAAGAATCGATTGATGGGCAAGTAACCGAGTTAATAAACGAACGAATGAATGCGGCGATCGAAGAGGCATTAGAAGCTAGAAATATTTATCCTCGTGGTGAAGGGGGTGATGGTAATGGTGGACATGGAAGGCGAGACTTCCATTACAAAAATTTCAAGGATGCTCAACCTCCTATGTTTAATGGAGTAAGGGATCTGTTGAAAAGCACATGTTGGATCTCCGACATCGAGGGGGCTTTCCGTACCGCGGAGTGTCCTCCCGAGAAGAAGACGAGGTATGGTTCTAGTATGTTGCGTGAAGAGGCCAAGTTGTGGTGGGACGATAAAATCTAATTATATGGGGAAGAGCAATGCATGAGCTTGATGTGGGAAGAGTTTAAAAAGAAATTTTTCAAAGAATACCGAACTCCTTTCGACCTTGATAGAATCCGGGACGAGTTGCACAATTTGCGACAAGGTTCAATGGACTTGGTTACTCTCAAGTCTACCTTCTTGGCAAAGACTCGTTTGTCCGGAGTATGTTGGCGATGATCACAAGTTGATGCAAGATTTCTACCGTACCTTGAGCGATGAGTTGAAGGGTAAGATTAGTCGGGGAATGGCTAAGTCTTTTGACGAGTTATTTGAATTGGCTCGGGGTTTCGCGCCGGAGGTTCTAAAAAGAAGCGACTTCTATTTCTTAAAGAGAAAATTTGAAGGTTCGAGTCATTCGAGTTTTTCGAGCAAGAAAAACAAGAAGGGTTCTGAGAGCATTAATAGTGTGAAGAAAGGTGGTTCCTTGAGTTATGGACCCACGTGTTTTAATTGTAATCAAAAAGGGCACATGGCCCGTGATTGTACCAAGGCGTCAAACAAACTTACTTGTTACAACAGTCAAAAAGAAGGACACCGGAGGTCAGAGTGTCCTGATTTGAACACCGATCATGTTAAAAGGCTAGAGAAGGCGGCGGGTACGGCTATAGGACGAAATTATTTGATAACGAATGATGAGGCCAAGCAATCCAATGAAGTTGTCTCAGGTACTTTTATGGTTAACTCTAATCAGGCAAGGATCCTATTTGATAGCGGTGCTAATTTATCGTTTGTGTCACCTCGATTTGTGTCTAAGCTTAACAAACTGCTAGCTAAGTTAAGTCATTCGGTAGAATTCGAAATAGCGGATGGTAAGACGGTGCTAGGGGTTGATGTTTGTAAAGATTGTGATGTTGTGTTTGGTGCCGAAACGTTTAAAATCGATCTTATCCCGATGACCTTGGGTGAATTTGATATTGTTGTGGGTATGGATTGGCTCGATCGTTATAGAGCCGATATTTCATGCCGTGAAAATTCTATTCGTGTAAAGACCCCTAGTGGGGGAGAGTTAATTATTCATGGCGAGAGACGGAGAAGACTTGTGCCACTATGCACATATGCTCGGGCACGTCGTTTTCTTGTTAGTGGTGGCATGGCTTTTCTTGCTCATGTAGTAGATACTCGTGAAGAGCCACCATCCATTCATGAAATTCTGGTGGTTAGTGAATTCGAAGACGTTTTTTCGGATGAATTATCGGGTGTTCTGGCGGAAAGACAATTCGAATTTTGCATTGAGTTGGTTCCGGGGGCTACTCCCATTGCTAAAACTCCTTATCGTTTAGCACCAACGAAAATGCAAGAGTTGTTAAATCAAACCCAAGAGGTGCTTGAAAAGGGTTTTATTCGACCGAGTGCTTCACCATGGGGCGCTCCGGTTTTATTCGTGAAGAAGAAAGATGGTAGTATGCGAATGTGCATCGATTATCGAGAGTTGAATAAAGTGACAATCAATAATCGTTATCCATTGCCTTGGATTGACGATTTGTTTGATCAACTCCAAGGCGCGACTTATTTTTCTAAAATTAACTTACGGTCCGGCTATCATCAAATGCGGGTACGTGAGGAAGATATCGAGAAAACGGCCTTTCGAACGCGTTACGGGCATTTTGAGTTTGTAGTTATGCCTTTTGGTCTTACGAATGCACCGGCGGCATTCATGGATCTTATGAACCGAGTGTGCCAACCTATGTTGGAAAAGTTGGTGATTGTGTTCATTGACGACATACTTGTCTATTCGAAGAGTATGAAGGAACATGAACATCATTTGTGTGGTGTGTTGAAGACGTTGCGGAAGGAGAAATTGTATGCAAAAATCTCCAAATGTGAATTTTGGCTAAGGGAAGTTCAATTCCTTGGCCATATTGTGAACAAAGATGGTATTCAAGTAGATTCGGGGAAGGTTGAGACGGTAAAGAGTTGGGGACGACCGACTACGCCTACGGAAATCCGAAGTTTTATCGGGTTGGCCGGTTATTATCGTCGGTTTATCCAAGACTTTTCTAAGATCACTTCTCCATTGACGAAGTTGACAAGGAAGAACGCGAGATTTAATTGGGAAAACGAGCAAGAAATTGCTTTCCAATTGTTGAAAGAGAAATTATGTCAAGCTCCGGTTTTAGTGTTACCGGAAGGTGTAGAAGACATGACGGTTTATTGTGCTGCTTCTTTAAATGGGATCGGTTGTGTTCTAATGCAACGAGGTAAAGTCATCGCGTATGCCTCTCGACAATTAAAGGAACACGAAACGAGATATCCGACTCATGATCTTGAGTTGGCGGCGGTTGTTCATGCGTTGAAAATTTGGCGCCATTACTTGTACGGTGTCAAGTGTACGATTTATTCGGATCACAAGAGCTTAAAACATCTTTTTGACCAACGAGATTTGAATTATCGTCAACGTAGGTGGATGGATGTGGTAAAGGATTATGATTGTAAAATACTTTATCATCCGGGTAAGGCGAATGTGGTCGCGGATGCGTTAAGTCGGAAGAGTCAACATCCGGCGATACGAGTAGGATCGTTACGCATGATTATTACTAACGATTTTCTTGTGAAGCTTGGTGAGATTCAAATTGAAGCTTTTGTTAACAACAAGCATGAAGAACGAATCGTGGGGCAAATGGAGTCTATTACCTTAGGCCCGCATGGTTTGTTGTCTTTTCAAGGAAGAGTGTGGGTGCCTAGAATGGGAGATTTCCGACGTGTGCTACTTGATGAAGCACATAAGTTAAAGTATTCCATTCATCCGGGCGCGACGAAAATGTATCTTGATTTAAAGAAAGAGTATTGGTGGTCGGGCATGAAACCTGATGTTGTAAAGTATGTTGAACAATATGTCACGTGTTTGCAAGTTAAGGCCGAGCACCAAAATCCGTATGGTAAGTTACAACCGTTGGAAGTCCCGAAATGGAAATGGGAGCACATTACCATGGATTTCATTACAAAGCTACCAAAGACGGCGAGAACCCAATTTGATACGATTTGGGTGATAGTTGATCGGTTGACGAAAAGTGCCTTGTTTCTTCCCATTCGGGAAACGATATCGTCGGAGGCTTTGTCAAAGTTGTTTATCAAGGAGGTGATGTCAAGACATGAGGTTCCTATATCTATTATTTCGGATCGGGATACTCGTTTCACATCTCGGTTTTGGAATAAGTTTCATGAAGATATGGGTACACAATTGAGAATGAGCACGGCGTACCATCCTCAAACGGATGGTCAAACCGAACGTACGAATCAAACATTGGAGGATATGTTACGGGCGTGTATTATCGATTTCGGTGGTAGTTGGGATGAGCATTTGCCCTTGGTGGAATTCTCGTACAATAATAGTTATCATACTAGTATCGGGATGCCACCTTACGAGATGCTTTATGGGCGTAGGTTTCGAACTCCGATTTGTTGGGGTGAAGTGGGTCAAAGAGAATTATGGAGTACCGATTTGGTTTTGGAGACAAATAGTAAGATTGAGATGATTCGAACTCATTTGAAGGCAGCTCAAGATAGACAAAAGTCGTATGACGATAAATGTAGGCGAATGATTGAGTTCCAAGAAGGTGACATGGTGATGCTTAAGGTTTCGCCATGGAAGGGTATTATTCAGTTTTGAAAACAGGGAAAGTTAGCTCCCCGGTTTATTGGGCCATTTAAGATCTTAGCTCGTGTTGGTGAAGTTTCGAATCATTTGGAATTACCCGAAGAGCTTGCAGAGATCCATAATACATTTCATGTTTCCCATCTCTGTAAGTGCCTTGCGAATGATTCATCTTTTGTGTCATTAGAAGAGATTGAACTAAACAACAAGTTGGAGTATGTTGAGGAACCGATTGCCATACTTTATGAGAAAGTGAAGATGTTGAGAAATAAAGAGGTGAGAACTTTTAAAGTTCAATGGCGTCGTAGTATAGGTTTCGAGTTTACGTGGGAATCCGAAGAGTTTGTTTTGGTGTATCTTCCTGCTTGTCATGCGGCTTGGATTACGAAGACGCAATCCGGTTCAAGTGGGGGAGAGTTGTAAGATCCTGTTTTCTCAGATGGTTGGGACACCGTCCAAGTTTGAAGGGCTGGATGCCGTCCAGTATTCTGGACGCCGTCCAGATGAACTGGCGGACCAGCTGTTCTATTTTAGATATTCTAAAGGGGTAACTTGGTAATTTCACATGGAGGACGAATTTAAGGCCTCAAAGATCAGTTGGTGGGTGCCTTTACTCCATTTCCATCTACCTTATCCTCTTCCACTTCAAGTTAGAGAGAGAGAGAGAGAGATTCCTTGTGTGAGAAAGCTCAAATCGAGAAGGAAGGAGCTTGTTTCGGGTTTAAGCTCGAGTTTTAAAGTTGTTCATCTTTTCACTAGCTACGTTGTGATTGTGTTGGTAAGTCCTAATCTTGACTTCCTTACTTTAAATTAGTTCAAGGGTTAGGGTTAGGGTTTGGGTTAGTGATGAACATAAAACCCATTTGATAGCTATTTGGGGGTTTTTGGGTAATTTTGGGTCATGAGGACTCAAGGATAACTAACCTAGGGTTTCAAAGTGTTCATTGGTGGTTATGAGTCCTAAATGGTTAGTTAATCACTAGCACACCTTGATATTAAGTAAGTGGGTGTTATTTGGGTATGTGGTGACCCAAATGGGTGTGTTAACCTTGAAATGGGTCAAATGAGTCTTTGATGACTAAGTTGTTTAATGAGTGTGAAAATGCGTTAACCTTGTGTTAAAAGTGTATTAAAACCATATTTGGCTAGTGTTAAGGCTTTTGGCGAAGTTGACCTAATATTATGATTAAGAGTGTAAATGGGTCGAAATTACACTGTAGGTCAAATGACACTAGGATGGTGAGTGAGTTGGTTGACCAACTTGATTGTATGATTGATTATATGCATAATGTAATAGGTACGTCGCGTTAAAGGTTGCGAGCTTGATTATCTCACCAAAGGCATTAAGGTGAGTGGAGCAATTATGCGTATATGTATATGGCGTATTTATTTGTGAATGTTATGGTATGAACCACGAGCCGGTAGTACAATAGCATGTATGTGACGAGTGTCTTGATGTGAACCACGAGCCGGTAGCATCAAGTGTGAACCACGAGCCGGTAGCACTATAAAACAAAGTGTGAACCACGAGCTGGTAGCACTATAAAATGAGGCGTGAACCACAAGCCGGTAACCCCAAAGTGTGAACCATGAGCCGGTAGCACTATAAAGGAGTGAGACTCAAATGCATAGTGGCGTGAACCACGAGCCGGTAGCGTCATAGCATTACGTATGGTGTGAACCACGAGCTGGTAGCAACATAGCATTTATGGTTAACCATATTATGTTGTTGGATATTGTTTAGCATGCAATATTTATATTGTGTTGAGTATATGCTAATGTGGTGTTGTGATAGTGTACGAGTTGTTAGCATATTGAGTATGATGGTATGCTATTTGAGTTATATTTTCGTATGAGGTATTTGATGGGTGCGATTGCAAATATATGAGTTATATATATGTATGTATAATTATTGCACTTACTAAGCTTTTCTTACCCTCTCGTTGTTTACCTTTTTATAGGCTTCGGCGTGGACAAGGGAAAGGGTACTCGTTTGGATTAGTGATCCCGCTTTGTTTTAGATAGGAGATGCTTTTGGGAAGTTTGACTTTTGAAGTTTGACCGAGATTGTGAGTAGTTTAACCCCAAACACCATGCTCTAGGTGTCGTTTGGAAATTAAACTCTTATTGTCGAACTTGTAGTTTTGAACGAAATTCGTAAAACGGCCGATGTGGGCCCGATGTTGTAAAACTTGGTTTTATTGTGGAAACTTCTTAGTTTTAATTATGTTAACATGTTGTGAAAAGGGTTTCGCTTGAAAGTATCGGGAAGTGGGTTTTCCACTCGAGTAAGTTGGACCCCGAGATCAGAAACTGGTAGTACATTTGGACGCCGTCCAGATCCTCTGAATGCCGTCCTGGTCTTCTCTGCTGGACGTCGTCCAGATAAATGGACGCCGTCCAGATGTCTTGAAACATAAATTTTTTTTTTGGTTCGTATTTTGGTATAACGAGGTTTGGGTCATTACATAAAACATAAAAAGCGCATGTATTCTCAGCCCCAAAAATAGTTAAAGTAAAAAGGGAGCTATAACTCACAGTGAATGTGCAGTAAAATCGATACGAAAACGTAAGCAAGTAGTAAGTCGGTCCGAAAGGTCCTCAACCTAAGTCAAAGGTTACTAAGTCAGTAAATCATCCCAAAAGGTTTAGAAGTACGTAAGTTAAGTCTTAAGTATCATCATTATCATCGTTATCACCATCATACGTAAAAGATAACGTAAGGTTTTCAACAAGAATAGAGATCAAAACAAAGGGCTGACTTTGGAAAGCCGCTACGACCTCTATACAAAATGAATTGGCATGCGGCTAGTGGTCAAAGCTCCATTTGTGAGTCCTATTACCGCTATCCAATTTTCAGATGCTAACTCGATGTCGTTTGACTGTGGCGACGGTTCGAGCGCGAGTAGGTAAGAAATTTCAGCACGTCGTTACGAAGGCGTAGTGATTTTCGGAAGGCTATAAATCCTAAACCGTATATCGGATTTAGGTGAGTCTTAAATGAAAATTCATCTAATCAAACTGAACTATCTGCAAATCAAAATTCCAGAAGCCCCAGGAGTCTGATCAGACCCTAAAAAATAGAAACAAGTGCTGCGGTGGGTTTCTTGGTGCTTGATGCTTATCACGATTCTCATCCTTGATGAGTGTAAGCCTCAAGTGTACAACTCTTTGATGTTTTAGCATCACTTTGATCAATTTTTAACCATCAACACACAACTAAAAGTAAAAGCTAACTTTCTATAAGTTTTGAACATCAAAGTTGTCTCTTTATTGTATAAACACAATAAAGCTTCAACTTTTGTCCTTTTGATACAAGTTTATGCATCTTCATCATATGATATGATGAAGACTTGATTTTTGTCACCAATAAAATCATAGAAAGGTTCCAAGTAAGTGAGATCTACAATAATAATTTAGATCTCAAGTGTTAAGAAACCCTAAGCTAGAAAGCTTGGATCTTTACAAGATTAATGAGACCATAAGCTAGATGTTAGATATCGGGGTTGTAAAACCTTCATGCCTGAAACGGTAATGACTCCGGATTGATCTTTGAATCGTGTGAACACTTTCCTAATCGAATATTTCGACCCTATTAGCCACGGGTTACACGAAGTTTCAATTGGGATAAGACAAAGACGAGATTGTTGTCTTGGCTAAAAGATAACAATCAAACAATTGCAGCGATATATCTTCTAATTGTTTGAAATTGAAAGTGTATAAAAGGATCAAAATTCTGGAACATTTTCAAATACACAAAGTGTGTATTTATAATGGGTCAAAAGGTCTCTTGAAAAGTCACAACCTTTAATTCACACCCATTAGTGACTTGGTAGTTAACATTCATGTATTTAGACTTAAAATAGTCTAAAAACACAGAAAAACCGCAAATAAATGCCCTGGAACAACCCCAAAACGTTTGGGGTTCAAATGTGCCTTTTGGGTTGAAAAGGCACCTTTTCAGCGAAACAGCATTAAGCCGTGCCGCGGCCCTGAGACCCGCGCCGCGGGCTAACAAATCCTCCCACTTTAAAACAGGATAAAACGCTCGACCTCAAAACCACGCCTTAAGCCGCGCCGCGGCTTAACTCTGTGTCCAGCATCTCAATTTCGTGCTCATGGTTTTCGTATATATGGCCTTTTCAAGTCGCGTTTTGCATTCCTTAAGTTCCAAATATCATTACCAAGTCTAAAATGAAGCCTCAAACCACCTCACGTTTTACGAACGTGTACTCCACACTCTCCGAATTCGTGTAACGTATCAATGGTTTGAAAACACTTTCAACATAGTAATCCAATCAACTAAAATGACGTTGGATCATGCTAAAATCACCAACAATTCCCCCCATTTTAGTATGATCCTTGATTACTAAAATACCAACAATTAGTAAATAATGCATAAGTATAAATGTCATATGGATTGAATTTACACATAGTATATTACACGTGCAAGAATTCAAAAATCAGGGTGCTCTAAACGTTTGAACCCATCAATTCATTTGAAAACCTGTCGATAATATACACATTAGTTCCATACTCTCTAACAATTAACTTGACACTATTATAAGCCTTGTGTCCTAATCCTCTCATGAACATATCAAAAGCTAAGTCCCAAGCTTTCTTGAGGCGGCTTAACCTCATGTTCACATAGGTAGTTTTCTTTTAATCTTGCTCCCGCGATGCAATTTTTCAAGAAAACTATTAAGAAGTATCAAACTTCAACCTCCTTTATCTCACGGGTCCGAACACATACTTTGGGATCATATATTAAATGTGTTCCAATCTTCAGATAGTAGGCTTTCCTCATTTAATTCAGCTCCTAGCGTTGTACTAGAAGGAATTGGGTATCCCACTATGGAAGATTTAGATGGACTTCAATCCCACAACATTAGCCAACTTTTGCGCGCATCCGGCTAATGCTTTAGTCAAGTGATTTAGTCAAACTTTGTTTTGACCCAACAAAATTCACATACATCACTTCATTTCGTGATAAACCTCACGAAACATTATTTGTCTAAGGCATAAGTGTCTAGACTTTTACTTGTTTCAAATACATACCTTAGTCAATGACATCCCATCACTAGGGATCACCATGAACTTTCATCTCATTCATTTTGACTTCAATCAATTTCCTTTCTTTTGCAATCCTTTAAACCAAGGATTTACCAAGTTCTTACTATACCATAAGAAACTTGTGAGTACTCAAATCAATTGGTTGATTAGTTCTTACATATGTCCACCTTTCATAAGTAATCAATGTAAACCTATAATTTATACACCCTTGATAATGTATCCCCATTATCCTTGTGTACACAATTATTACCATTACATTAGACGTGAGATTATAATAATAAACATACCCTAGTCAATCCACTTCTAAAACCTAGAAGTAATGACAACAATTTTATAATATCCATAATCTCAACATCAAGACTTTGATCCAAGATACTTCATCTATACCAAGTGTTAAACCTAACAACTTGTAGATTTATCATCTTCTTGATCAATAGTAAACTCAATAATTTAATATGCCTTAGGATTTCACATTGTGAATTAAACCATAGTCCATGGTTGGCCTTTACATGTACTAAAGTACTTAAGCTCCATCACAATAAATTCAACTAGACTATGCTTAATCTTTCTAACACCATGCTATATTGGTCACTTGATGTAATCACATACATCATACCACTAATTTCCATAGCACACCGGTAATTAAAAACAATTAAGCAACATCTAATCCTTGTCCCATATTAAAATATATTCGTTTCACTAACTTGTACCATCTTTATAACCATCAAAAGATTTATGGACATATCTCATCAATGAATAAATATTTCATGGACATTTTATTTGGCAACAAAACCAGTCACTTTACAAACATACAATGTTGTCTTATGACTTTTCCACGGATTATAACCACCCGTAAATAATCTAACAATTGTTACCAATTAAATCATTGTCGTGACCTACATATATCGCAATCACAATTATTAATGACCATGGGGGTTTTTCGTGTCAATTTTCAAAGAATATGATCACAACATTCTTTTATTGACACTCCACATTTGAATGTTGAACACGGGATCAAGATATATCCCAAAATTACAGTTCCTAAATTGCATGAAAATTTTAGCAACTTCATGCACAAATTATTATGGGAACCAATCTCTACCCGTTAATATGTAAAATATTAACTTTTACCATGTGAATAAAATCACACCATCATAATATCCAAATAAATGATTTAAAATGAATCCAAAATACTTGTACCATTGTAACTTTTAAAAAATCTTAAACATCAACCATCACAACTATCACTTAAAATAATTTGTTTGAACCGACAAGTTTGATGGTTGAAAATTAACCGCCAAATGTTTGGGACAAAATTTACCAACAAAATTCCTTTGGCGGAAACCCCGATCCGTTTTCATCACATGGTCACAATATCATTTTCTACAAGATTTATAAATCAACAGACCCTTAATGACAAGTATTATACCAATTACATAGCATGTATATATGATTTTGCCCCATGTAGTAATCCTCCACACGATTAAGGCAAAATCCTCTTTATTTTGTAATGTGACAACTTAAAAGAAACACAACAAAAATACATGCATACGGGTGTCATGTAATTTAATTCACACTTGTAATTCAAGTTAATTCACTGTATGAATTCATGGCATCAAATTCCCTAAAGAACATATATACGTCGGTATTTATATATCAGTGGAAATTTGATTTAATCGATTTTACTATCATGCCATTAATCCTTATCTATATTTGCATCAAAATAGAAATAATAAAGGGTAATGAATTGTGTACTTGTCATGAAGATTGAACCAAAGTGTAAAGAGACACTTGAATCTTCAACCCATCAATCTTGATAATAAATCTTCCTTAGCACATCCAAAAGAATCCCATAAGTCCACAGGAATTCTGCCATCAACACAATTCAATTCCTCCACACTTCACACCAAATTAGAAGTCATTTCTTCCACCGTTTCTCCGGGTATAGAAATCACACTATTCGATTAGATTGTTAGATATCGGGGTTGTAAAACCTTCGTGCCTGAAACGGTAATGACTCCGAATTGATCTTTGAATCGTGTGAACACTTTCCTAATCGAATATTTTGACCCTATTAGCCATGGATTACACGAAGTTTCAATTGGGATAAGACAAAGACGAGATTGTTGTCTTGGCTAAAAGATAACAACCAAACAATTGCAGAGATGTATCTTCTAATTGTTTGAAATTGAAAGTGTGTAAAAGGATCAAAATTCTGGAACATTTTCAAATACATAAAGTGTGTATTTATAATGGGTCAAAAGGTCTCTTGAAAAGTCACAACCTTTAATTCACACCCATTAGTGACTTGGTAGTTAACATTCATGTATTTAGACTTAAAATAGTCTAAAAACACAGAAAAACCGCAAATAAATGCCCTGGAACAACCCCAAAATGTTTGGGGTTCAAATGTGCCTTTTGGGTTGAAAAGACACTTTTTCAGCGAAACAGCATTATGCCGCGCCGCGGCCCTGAGACCAGCGTCGCGGGCTAACATAGCCTCCCACTTTAAAACAGGCCAAAACGATCGACCTCAAAACCACGCCTTAAGCCGCGCCGCGGGCTTCCTAGCCGCGCCGCGGCTTAACCCTGTGTCCAGCATCTCAATTTCGTGCTCATGGTTTTCGTATGTATGGCCTTTTCAAGTCGCGTTTCGCATTTCTTAAGTTCCAAATATCATTACCAAGTCCAAAATGAAGCCTCAAACCACCTCACGTTTTATGAACGTGTACTCCACACTCTCCGAATTCGTGTAACGTATCAATGGTTCGAAAACACTTTCAACATAGTAATCCAATCAACTAAAATGACGTTGGATCATGATAAAATCACCAACACTAGAAAGCTAAGATCTAGTAAAAGTAATGAGTTCATAAGCTAAAAAGCTTAGATCTAAAGAAAATAATGAAACCCTAAGCTAGAAAGCTTGGATCTTTAATGTTCTTGAAGATCCTTAAAGCAAAAAGCTAGATCTACAAGTTACATGAAGATCATAAACACAAGTTTTGATCTTTTACAAAAATAAAGAGGTCTTAAGCTATAAAGCTTAGATCCAATAAAGTAATGAAGATTCAAAGCTAGAAAGCTTGAATCTTTCATGTTCTTGAAGATTTCAAATCAACGTTTGAATCTACAAGATCAAGATCAAAAAGCTAAAAAGCTTGATGATGATGATGATGTCGATTTAAAGAAGAAAAAGAAGAAGAAAGAAAAATTCAAGAACTTACAATTTCTTAAGCTTGTAGTGTGAGAAAAACTAGAGAGAAATCTTAGAGAGAAAGTGTGTGTTTTTGAGAAAGAAATGAAGTGTGAAATGAAGTTGAAATTTAAAGTGGTGGTGGTGTCCCCTAAAGCCGACGGCCAAGGGTGGGGGGAATGAGGGGACCATTTTGCTTTTGAATGGTGGTGGTACAAAGGTGGTGCTTGTATGTTGGGATCTCATGCAACAAAGTGTAGGAATTTGTACAAAAGTACGCTAGTATGTTGGCTTATCTTCATGGATTTTTGTCTTACATCTTAATGGATCATAAATCCATTAAAGTTGGGCTAACTTAAAAGTCCATTAGCTAGAGTAGGGTGGGCTTAAGTCCATTAAGGTAAAAAGTCCATTAAGACTAACTAGTGTGCATTAGTAAAACACTATGCGTAATTAAGCAACCAATAAGCCAAGTAATTGTCATTAGAAAATAACAATTAGGATTACGTAGTCATAATATTCCAATTATGACAAAAGTTTAACGTGTACTAAGTACGTATCTCGTTTTAAACAACAAGTGACACTAACGGTCGTAAATGCATTCGGGGATCAAGTTAAGTGATTAAGCACTTAATAACACGTTGTAAGGTATTAACGAAAGTAATTAACATGAATAATGATCCCAGAATATAATATAGCTCAGTACGCACAAATACGCAGTTTCGTGAAAGTAATAAATATAAATATAAGTCGAAAAGGTCGGGTCGTTATATCTTGCATGCTAGTTGTTGGGTGAAGATGGGTTGCATAATGATATGTTTGATCGGTGTTAACTCGTTGTGGTGTTTTTTATGTAACCGTGTTGTTTAACTTAACACCGGGATTTAACAATGTATATTAATGACATGTGTTTTAATTATATGTATGATATGGTTTATCTATATTATTATTATGATTCTTAGAAGAAAGAAAAATGTAAGGCGTTACATACTTCACTATTGGGAAAGAAGACAACTCAATTACAGAGTATATATTACAACCACTCAAACCTACTGAATATATTTGCATGAGTGAAACTTAAAGTGTTATATATATATATATATATATATATATATATATATATATATATATAAAGTACGGTACCTCTGGCCTCAATTTTGAGGATAAGCAACCAAACGCAAATATCATCTAACCATATCTAGCAAGGTTCTCTCAGAGAGTTTTCTTTGAACAATATCTCTAGGTTTTTTTTATGGATGTAGGCAGTGGCGGTATCAGGATTCTTTTTTACTGGGGGCAAAAAAAAATTAAAACCGTAGAAATTTTTTTGGGCAAAACATGGAGGTTTTGGGGCAAAAAAATGGAGTTTTTTAGGCAAATTATGGAGGTTTTTGGGCAAAATTTGAAGGTTTGTGGGAAAAATTTGAAGGTTTTGGGGTAAAATTTGGAGATTTTTGAGCAAAATCAGAAGGTTTTGGGGCAAAATATGTAGGTTTTGGGGCAAAAAAAAATTCACCGGGGGCAAAGTCGAAAAATTCAAAAATTTTACACTTAAAATTGCAAATCCACTGGGGGCGGCTGCCCCCGCTTGCCCCTAAATAAAACCGCCCGTGGATGTAGGCAGTGAACATGACATGCAACTTCTTGGATATGATCGAGTGGACGGCTAATGTCCTCCGTCAATAACCTTAAAACCGTTGTTAAAAAACACGCAAGGATCAATATGCCAAATTTTTAAGAGGAAGAATTGAAGGTGCGGTATAATTTATGTTTAATATTCCTTATTGAAAGTGTGTTTGATTTGTTGAATCAGACTACTTTTGAGTTATGTTAGCTTCATTAACGTTAAGTTATTTTAACTTTAACTGGAAGCATATAGTTATGTATAACAGATAGTTTTCGGCACGGTGCAGAGCGTGTTAACCTCCCATTTGTTACTTTTCATATGCTGCATATCTTTTAAACTTCCATAATCTAAAATCTAAAATTTGTGACAGCTAACAAAAGGAAGTATATGTGTCAAGCATGATTTTGAGTGGGATATGTTCAAAATATTGCCTATTTAAGACCAGTAACATTATAGATAAACTAATTGAACCTTTTTGTTTGCGTGTTTTTGTTGATGAATCTTTACATTTTGTAGGGTATAATGCAAAAGACACAATTTGAATAGTATAGTATAATGTAATATAATGAAATTGACAACCCAACAAAATTGAAGATCATCGCGTTTATATTATATATTATTTTCTTGATTGGTTGGTGGCGCATCAAACTTATTATGTGGATATACGACTAAACATGAATGATCGGTAACCAAACCAACCATTAAATCTTTAGTACTTTTGTTTGTTAACGACTTATGTGACTTGTGTCTTTTGTTTTTTTGTGAATTGTATGATGGTTTAGGTGATTAGGTTAAAAGTTGAAACCATGGTTTTTTCAATGTGATGTTAATTGAATGCTACTCCGTAGAAGATTAAAAGGTAAGAGGCATAAATAATTAATATAAAATAAATTATTGCATTTTATTATAAGAAAAATACATGAGACGTCCCTGTCGTTTACCTTATATGTCATGCGGTTGTCTTTAAATTTCCTTTTTGACGTAATCGGTCACCATACTTTGCACTAGTTTCGTGGGGTCACTATCACTGACGGTCGTTAAATAATTTCGTTAAATTCAATAATGTGCTAGGCACATAACGGTATAATTGTCATTATTACTTGTCTCTTTTCATTAATCTTCACCTTCATCTTCATCTTCATTTTCATCCCACCAAAATTCATATACCCTAATTTTTACAAATTTGATTCCAAAAACATTAAATAAAGTCGTTGATCTTCAATCCAAATAAACGGTCTCTCGATGAAGCTTGAATGTGTAACACCCTGATTTTTTTTATCACAACGGAATTAAGTATTTGATTACCAAAACACCCTTGGTTAAAGTTTACAAAACATAGTTTATAATCCAACATTCATTACAACATTATACATGACGGTGTTACGTAAAAACAGTACAAAATAAGAAAACATCAGATTTCAGCCAATAGTCAAACATGTCTTCAACCCGTCCGCAACACCCGTCCTAAACAGCAGTACCTAAACCTGCAAGAGGTGAAAATGTGGAGGAATTAGCACAACTGCTAAGTGAATGGATACTATCTAACAGACCAAGCATAAGCAACTGAACATGCAAGGGTCACATATATGCTAACGTCCTGAACTAGCATGCAACAACAACTGACAATATGAGGATCGACGGCTTCTACGAGCACACGACTTAGCTGATTAGGCTACAGTCTACCGATAGTTCGCTTTACTGATTCCACTGCATAACCGTATAGACGGAACACATGCGTCCTTCTATGCTATACTGAACAATCAGTAACATCATGACCCGACCAGGCTACCACGGTCGACCTCACATCAACCCTACCTTGTCGCCTCGGTGGGTTCCCAACCTTCCGCCTCGGTTAGTGTCCAACTAATAATGCGCACATAAGATCACAGATAATCAGTCATGCAATCGTCCTAACTAGCATGGCAATATCTAACTACACATGGTATTCATACAAGGCATAAACATAATAATAAAGGGTCTGAACAAGTAGCGTGTCAGCTACTTAATACTCTATCCGGAGATAGACCCACTCACCGAATACCAGCAACTAGCTCAGATAATCTATCACTGAGCGGCTTCCTTGTCCTTATCATCTGAACATAAAGCAAATCAAGTTAGTTTATGTCCGTTAGCACAAAACAGCACAGTACAGTAAATCAGTAACAAAAGTGTCACTAAAAGTCCGCCTAACACTTATGCATTTTCAGAATTTACATCCTGATTATCATAAGTCACGCGGGCAGCATAACAGCTAGAAAACAGCCAAATTAAACAACACTGCAGTTCTGATCTACACCCGTACGGTTGCACATGCATCCGTATGATTGCAAGTCCATCCGTACGGTTGCATCGTGCACCCGTACAGTTGCACACCCACTGTCCGATTGCACCAACACCACTGCATACGTACGGTTGCCCAATGTACCCGTGAAGTTGCAGCCTGCAACCGTACGATTGTGCTCTTCGTGCAGCAGCAGTAGAAATGACGGGTTTTCGAACCAAAATCACCCAAATCTCGATTTCTACATGTTTTGACACCAAAATCCGTTCAGGAAACGTTTATAACACATAAAGAGACTTAAACCCCAACGGATTATATCAAAACAACTTCAAAATCACAAGTTGACTAAAAACTCCATTTTGAACCAAAACCTAATTAAAAGCACAAAATTCACATATTTGAACACGAAATCAGTTGAGATTTACCTTGATTAAGATACTGAATCACAAACAACTGATTACACACAAGGATTCTGAAATGTCCCGTTCATATTGATTATAAACGTTTCATATTAATTGATTTCGTTGCGAGGTTTGGACCTCTATATTAGACGTTTTTCAAAGACTGCATTCGATTTTAGAACAAACCATAACCTTTAAAATATTATGACGATTATCAAATAATGATAATCTAAAATATAGCATTTTTCACACGACCATTATATAATGGTTTACAATAATATTACACATCAACATAAGTCTTCGAATGCAGTTTTTAAACAATATTATACAAGCATGGACTCCAAATCTTGTCCTTAATTTAGTATGCAACAACGGAAGCTCTTAATATTCACCTGAGAATAAACATGCTTAAAACGCCAACAAAATTGTTGGTGAGTTATATGTTTAACCTACATATTATCAAATCATAATAATAGACCACAAGATTTCATTTTTATAACACATCTCATATCAGGCATTTCGCAAACTGCATAGAGATAAAAATCATTCACAGGTTGAACACCTGGTAACCAACCTTAACAAGATGCATATAGAATATCCCCATCATTCCGGGACTCTCATCGGATATGATAAATCGAAGTACTAAAGCATCCGTAACTCGGATGAGGCTTGTTGGGCCAAATAGATCTATCTTTAGGATTCGCGTCAATTAGGGGCCATTTCCTTAATTCTTAGGCTACCAAGCTAAAAAGGGGCATATTCGGTTCGATAATCCAACATAGAAAGTATTTTCGATTACTTGTGTATATTTTGTAAAACATTTATAAAATCGCATGTATTCTCATCCCAAAAAAAAATAATAGATTTTAAAAGTGGGACTATAACTCACTTTCACAGATTTTTACTTCGTCGGGAAGTAAGACTTGGCCACTAGTCAATTCAAGAACCTATAAAAAATATGTACATATATATATCAAAGTATGTTCAAAATATATTTACAACATTTTTAATACGTTTTAATGTTTTAAGTTTATTAAGTCAGCTGTCCTTGTTAGTAACCTACAACTAGTTGTCCATAGTTAGATGTAAAGGAATAAATCGATATATATTATCTTGGATCAATCCACGACCCAGTGTATAAACGTCTCAGGCTAGATCACAACTCAAAGTATATATATATTTGGAATCAACCTCAACCCTGTATAGCTAACTCCAACATTACTGCATATAGAGTGTTTATGGTTGTTCCAAATAATATATATACATGGGTCGATATGATATGTCAAAACATTTGCATACGTGTCTATGGTATCCCAAGATTACATAATATATTAGAAAGAATACATGTAATACAATATAAGTTAGCTAGGATATGATTAATATAGATTTGTTACCAATTTTCACGTAGCTACAACAAGAAAAATTATCCAATCTTGTTTTACTCATAACTTCTTCGTTTTAAATCCGTTTTGAGTGTTTCAAGTTGCTATGGTTTCATATTGAACTTAAGTTTATGAATCTAAACAGAAAAAGTATAAGTTTATAGTCAGAAATACAGGTTACAAGTTGTTTTTGTAAAGGTAGTCATTTCAGTCGAAAGAACGACGTCTAGATGACCATTTTGGAAAACAAACTTCTACTTTGAGTTTAACCATGATTTTTGGATATAGTTTCATGTTCATAAGAAAAATCATTTTCCCAGAAGAAAAAATTTTAAATCAAAGTTTATCATAGTTTTTAATTAACTAACCCAAAACAGCCCGCGGTGTTACTACGACGGCGTATATCCGGTTTTACGGTGTTTTCCGTGTTTCCCGGTTTTAAATCATTAAGTTAATTATCATTTTATCATGTTAAACATAGTGTATCAATATCTTAATATGATTCATATGTATTTAGTAAGACGTTGTTATAACGATAATCGTTATATATATTGTTTCGAGTTTCTTAATTCAATAAACTCATTTTTATGTATATCACTCATTGTTAATATACTTAGTGAGATACTTACTTATCATAATCTCATGTTAACCATATATATATCCATATATTTATATATCATCATGTAGTTTTTACAAATTTTTAACGTTCGTGAATCGCCGGTCAACTTGGGTGGTCAATTGTCTATATGAAGCACATTTCAAATAATCAAGTCTTAAAAAGTTTGATTGCTTAACATGTTGAAAACATTTAATCATGTAAATATACCAATTTCATTTAATATATATATAAACATGGAAAAGTTCAGGTCACTACAGTACCTACCCGTTAAATAAATTTCGTCCCGAAATTTTAAGCTGTTGAAGGTGTTGACGAATCTTCTGGAAATAGGTACGAGTATTTCAGCTTCATTTAATCTTCACGCTCCCAGGTGAACTCGGGTCCCCTACGAGCATTCCATCGAACCTTGACGATCGGTATCTTATTTTGCTTGAGCCTTTTAACCTCACGATCCATTATCTCGACGGGTTCTTCAATGAATTGTAGTTTTTCATTGATTTTAATTTCGTCTAAAGGAATAGTGAGATCTTCTTTGGCTAAGCACTTCTTCAGATTCGAGACGTGAAAGGTATTATGTACATTGGCGAGTTGTTGAGGTAATTCAAGTCGGTAGGCTACTGGTCCGACACGATCTAAAATCTTGAATGGTCCAATGTATCTTGAATTTAGTTTCCCCCGTTTACCAAATCGAACAACGCCTTTCCAAGGCAAAACCTTAAGCATGACCATCTCCCCAATTTCAAATTCTATATCTTTCCTTTTAAGGTCCGCGTAGCTCTTTTGTCGACTCTGAGCAGTTTTCAACCGTTGTTGAATTTGGATGATTTTCTCTGTAGTTTCTTGGATTATCTCTGGACCCATAATCTGTCTATCCCCCAATTCATTCCAACAAATTGGAGATCTGCACTTTCTACCATAAAGTGCTTCAAACGGTGCTATTTCGATACTCGAGTGGTAACTGTTGTTGTAGGAAAATTCTGCTAATGGTAGATGTCGATCCCAACCGTTTCCAAAATCAATAACACATGCTCGTAGCATGTCTTCAAGAGTCTGTATCATCCTTTCGCTCTGCCTATCGGTTTGTGGATGATAGGCAGTACTCATGTCTAGACGAGTTCCCAATGCTTGTTGTAATGTCTGCCAAAACCTTGAAACAAATCTGCCATCTCTATCAGAGATAATAGAGATTGATATTCCATGTCTAGAGACAACTTCCTTCAAGTATAATCTCGCCAACTTCTCCATTTTATCATCTTCTCTCATTGGCAGAAAGTGTGCTGACTTGGTGAGACGATCGACTATTACCCAAATAGTATCATAACCACTTGCAGTCCTTGGCAATTTAGTAATGAAATCTATGGTAATGTTTTCCCATTTCCATTCTGGGATTTCGGGTTGTTGAAGTAGACCTGATGGTTTCTGATGTTCAGCTTTGACCTTAGAACACGTCAAACATTCTCCTAAGTATCTAGCAATATCGGCTTTCATACCTGGCCACCAAAAGTGTTTCTTGAGATCGTTGTACATCTTCCCCGCTCCAGGATGTATTGAATATCTGGTTTTATGTGCTTCCTTAAGTACCTTTTCTCTCACATCTCCAAACTTTGGTACCCAAATTCTTTCAGCCCTATACCGGGTTCCGTCTTCCCAAATATTAAGATGTTTCTCCGATCCTTTGGGTATTTCATTCTTCAACTTTCCTTCTTTTACAACTCCCTGTTGCGCCTCCTCTATTTGAGTTGTAAGGTTAGTACGAATAATTATATTCATAGCTTTTACCTGCATTAGTTCTCTATTCTTTCTACTCAAAGCGTCGGCTACCACATTTGCCTTTCCCGGGTGGTAACGAATCTCGAAATCGTAATCATTCAATAACTCAATCCACCTACGCTGCCTCATGTTCAGTTGTTTCTGATTAAATATATGTTGGAGACTTTTGTGGTCGGTATATATGATACTTTTGACCCCATATAATTAGTGCCTCCAAGTCTTTAATGCAAAAACAACAGCGCCCAATTCCAAATCGTGAGTCGTATAATTTTGCTCGTGAATCTTCAATTGTCTGGACGCATAAGCAATTACCTTCGTTCGTTGCATTAATACACAACCGAGGCCATGCTTTGAGGCATCACAATATATCACAAAATCATCATTCCCTTCAGGCAATGACAATATAGGTGCCGTAGTTAACTTTTTCTTCAACAATTGAAACGCTTTCTCCTGCTCATCCTTCCATTCAAATTTCTTCCCTTTATGCGTTAATGCAGTCAAGGGTTTTGCTATTTTGGAAAAATCTTGGATGAACCTTCTATAGTAACCAGCCAGTCCTAAAAATTGGCGTATATGCTTCGGAGTTTTCGGGGTTTCCCACTTTTCAACGGTTTCAATCTTTGCCGGATCCACTTGAATACCTTCTTTGTTCACTATGTGACCGAGGAATTGAACTTCTTCCAACCAAAATGCACACTTTGAAAACTTAGCGTACAGTTTTTCTTTCCTCAACAACTCTAGCACTTTTCTCAAATGCTCTTCTTGCTCTTGATCATTCTTTGAGTAAATAAGTATGTCATCAATAAAAACAATGACAAACTTGTCAAGGTATGGTCCACACACTCGGTTCATGAGGTCCATGAACACAGCTGGTGCGTTAGTCAACCTAAACGGCATAACCATAAACTCGTAATGACCGTAACGCGTCCTGAAAGCAGTCTTTGGAATATCATCCTCCTTCACCCGTATTTGATGATACCCAGAACGTAAATCAATCTTCGAATAAACTGACGAACCTTGTAGTTGATCAAATAAGTCGTCGATTCTTGGTAGTGGATAATGATTCTTGATGGTAAGCTTGTTCAACTCTCAGTAGTCGATACACAACCTGAATGTACCATCCTTCTTTTTGACAAACAAAACAGGAGCTCCCCATGGTGATGTACTTGGTCGTATGAAACCACGCTCTAAAAGTTCTTTTAGTTGGCTTTAGAGTTCTTTCATTTTACTGGGTGCGAGTCTGTATGGAGCACGAGCTATTGGTGCAGCTCCTGGTACGAGATCTATTTGAAATTCAACAGATCGATGTGGAGGTAGTTCCGGTAATTCTTTCGGAAATACATCGGGAAATTCTTTTGCGACGGGAACATCATTGATGTTCTTTTCTTCGAGTTTGACTTCTTTGATGTGTGCTAGAACGGCATAGCAAACTTTTCTTATTAGTTTTTGCGCCTTCAAATTACTAATAAGATTTAGCTTCGCGTTGCTCTTTTCTCCGTACACCATTATAGGTTTTCCTTTTTCTCGTACAATGCGAATTGCATTTTTGTAACATACGATTTCCGCTCTCTCCTTTTTCAACCAGTCCATGCCGATTATCACATCAAAACTCCCTAACTTTACTGGTATCAAATCGATCTTAAACGTTTCGCTAACCAGTTTAATTTCTCGATTCCGACATATTTTATCTGCCGAAATTAATTTACCGTTTGCTAATTCGAGTAAAAATTTATTATTCATAGGCGTCAATGGACCACTTAATTTAGCACAAAAATCTCTACTCATATAACTTCTATCCGCACCCGAATCAAATAAAACATAAGCAGGTTTTTCATCGATAAGAACGTACCCGTAACAAGCTCCGGGTCTTCCTGCGCTTCTTCCGCATTAATGTTAAAAACTCTCCCACGGCTTTGCCCATTATTATTTCCCTGGTTTGAACACGCAGTTTTGTAGTGGACCTTCTTCCCGCATCCAAAACAAATAATGTGGGCATTACTTGTTCCTTTACCCGATGGTCTATAAATTTCACACTTCGTTGTATCATGACCCTTTCTATTACATTTAGTACATGTTGCTGGACAAAAAGTAGTTGGATGGTACCCTTCACACCTCAGACACGGAATTTTCTGATTTTGATTACCAGTGTTGTTATTGAGATTGTTGTTGGGATTTTTGTTGTTGCGGTTGGTATTATTGTTGGGATGATTGTTGTAGTTGTTGTTGTTGGAATGGTTTTTGTTGCGTTTGTTGTTGCGAAAAATGGTGCGATTGTGGTTGTGATTATGGTTTTGATTGTGGTGTTGATTGTTGAAATTGTGACTCTTGTCACTGGGTTCTTCCCACTTTCTCTTGACTTGTTTCATTTTGGCCTCCTCGGCCGCCTGCTCTTTAATCCTTCCCTCGATCTGGTTTATAAGTTTGTGATCCATTCGGCTTGCCTTTTGCAGTTAAGTGGGTGCGCTTGAACTCACATCCTCCTGAATTCTCTCTGGTAACCCCTTTACAAACGCATCGATCTGCTCTTCTTCATCTTCGAACACTCTTGGGCACAATAAACACAACTCGGTGAATCGTCGTTCGTATGTGGTGATATCGAATCCCTTCGTTCGTAATTCTCTAAGCTCTGTCTTGAGCTTATTGACTTCGTTTCTAGGACAGTACTGCTCGTTCATCAAGTGTTTGAATGCTGACCACGGTAGTGCGTAAGCAGCATCTTGTCCCACTTGTTCGAGATAGGTATTCCACCATGTTAACGCAGTACCTGTAAAGGTATGCGTGGCGTACTTTACCTTATCTTCCTCAGCACATTTGCTTATAGCAAACACAGATTCGACCTTTTTGGTTCATCGTTTCAGTCCGACTGGTTCTTCAGTTCCATCGAATTCCAGAGGTTTACAGGCAGTAAAAGCCTTGTAGGAGCATCCTACACGGTTTCCTGTGGAGTTAACTCCACTGCTAGACCCTGAGTTATTGTTGTTTTGCATTGCAGCCTGTACTGCGGCTATATTTGCTGCAAGGAAAGCACGGAAGTCTTCCTAACTCATGTTCAAGTTCTGACGAGTAGTCGGTGCCATTTCCTTCAAAAATAGCCAAAAGAATTAAGTTAATCATATAGAATATTAAGAGTAGTCAATAGTATTCCATAGCATAATATGAACTCATTTATAAAAGCTTTTTCTTCTTATTAGCGTTTTATAAGTTTTAATTCGGGTAATACCTACCCGTTAAGTTCATACTTAGTAGCTAACATACAATTCAACTACTACAATTCTATATGAAAAACTGATTATAATAATATTTCACATTCAAACTTTTATACAATATTTTGCAAACTTACAATACCACTATTTTACATATAGCATGAAATATAGCACATTAAAACTCTGATACAAAACAGTTGCGAAGACAATTCTAGTTAATACGCAAGTCGTTCAACAAAGGCAATAAAGACACGTAATTCATACATCCAGAAACAAGTCATGCATTCTGGTTTTACTAAGACTACTTTCCATCCTTGGTCTTGTGGAACATAACCGTTATGACCGTTGACAAGACAGCATATTGTAATGTCGTCAAAAGGACGAGGGTTTCGTAATGTCCAACAGCCCCGTAATAATCTAAAAACCTTGTTTCTCACCCCAACTACTGAATCCGTCACTTGTGGGAAGGTTTTATTTAAAAGTTGCAATCCGATGTTCATTTTCCCACTTTGGTAAGAAGCGAACATCACTAACCCGTAAGCATAACATGCTTCTTTATGTTGCATGTTAGAAGCTCTTTCTAATTCACGAAATCCTATGTTGGGATATGTTGAGTCAAAATAGGTTCTTAACCCGTAGCGTAAAATTGCATTTGGGTTCCCCGCATTTAACGCTTTAAAGAAAACACGGCGTAACTTACGTTCTCCCCAATGTGATATACCCCACCTATCAAAGGAAAGCCTTTTATAAACTAAGGCATTTCTGAAAAGTCTTTCAAATGTTTGACAAGTTAATTTCGCCATAACTAATTGTGCTGATGAATTCTGACCGACTCTAGACAAGATTTCATCAATCATATCCTCTGGTAGGTCTTCTAAAATATTCGGTTGTCTACCCTTAACGTCTATTTTGTGTTTTTATACTGTAAAAATAGACGAGGGTTAGATTCATAAAAGATAATTAACAAATAATACAAGCAATTTTTACATAGAACATAAAAGTACAAGCACACTACAATACATATAATACACAACATGATTACAACCCTCTAATCTGAATCACTTGTTTCTTCTTCTTCGGACTTGGTTCGTTTTCCTAATTTTCTAGGAATATATGGTGTTCCTCTAATACGAGCCGTCGTTTTCCACAATGGTTTAGAAAAACCTGGTGGTTTAGAGGTTCACGGGTCATTGTTACATTTTAGGAAATACGGATGTTGCCGATACATATAAAGTTCATCGGGGTTGGAATCGGATTTCTCTATTTTTATACCTTTTCCTTTATTATTTTCTTTCGCTTTATTAAATAGGGTCGAGGTAATTTATATAACATCATCGGAATCTTCATCGGGATCCGATTCATCGGAAAATTGATAATCTTCCCAATATTTTGCTTCCTCGGCGGAAACACCATTGACCATTATTAACTTTGGTCCGTTGGTTGAGGATTTTCTTTTATTTAATCGATTTACTATAGGTATCAATATTTCTTCCTCCGGAACCTCTTCTTCTTCCGGTTCCTCCTCTTCCGGTTCCTCTTCTTCCGGTTCCTCTTCTTCCGGTTCCTCTTCGGGAATTTGTGAATCTTCCCAAAATATATTCGACTCTTCATTATTATTAGGTGAATCGATGGGATTTGTACTAGTGGTAGACATCTATCACACAATATCAAACACATTATGAGGTTAATATATCACATAATATTTACATGTTAATAATATATAGTTTCCAACAAAAGTGTTAAGCAATCGTTTTTAAAGAAAACACGGTCGAAGTCCAGACTCACTAATGTATCCTAACAAACTCGATAAGACACACTAATGCAAATTTCTAGTTCTCTAAGACCAATGCTCGGATACCAACTGAAATGTCCCGTTCATATTGATTATAAACGTTCCATATTAATTGATTTCGTTGCGAGGTTTTGACCTTTATATGAGACGTTTTTCAAAGACTGCATTCGATTTTAGAACAAACCATAACCTTTAAAATATTATGACGATTATCAAATAATGATAATCTAAAATATAGCGTTTTTCACACGACCATTACATAATGGTTTACAATAATATTACACATCAACATAAGTCTTCGAATGCAGTTTTTAAACAATATTATACAAGCATGGACTCCAAATCTTGTCCTTAATTTAGTATGCAACAGCGGAAGCTCTTAATAATCACCTGAGAATAAACATGCTTAAAACGTCAACAAAATTGTTGATGAGTTATAGGTTTAACCTACATATTATCAAATCATAATAATAGACCACAAGATTTCATTTTTATAACACATCTCATATCAGGCATTTCTCAAACTGCATAGAGATAAAAATCATTCATATGTTGAACACCTGGTAACCGACCTTAATAAGATGCATATAGAATATCCCCATCATTCCGGGACTCTCATCGGATATGATAAATCGAAGTACTAAAGCATCCGTAACTCGGATGAGGCTTGTTGGGCCAAATAGATCTATCTTTAGGATTCGCGTCAATTAGGGGCCATTTCCCTAATTCTTAGGCTACCAAGCTAAAAAGGGGCATATTCGGTTCAATAATCCAACATAGAAAGTATTTTCGATTACTTGTGTCTATTTTGTAAAACATTTATAAAATCGCATGTATTCTCATCCCCAAAAAAAAAAATAGATTTTAAAAGTGGGACTATAACTCACTTTCACAGATTTTTACTTCGTCAGGAAGTAAGACTTGGCCACTGGTCAATTCACGAACCTATAACAAATATGTACATATATATAACAAAGTATGTTCAAAATATATTTACAACATTTTTAATACGTTTTAATGTTTTAAGTTTATTAAGTCAGCTGTCCTCGTTAGTAACCTACAACTAGTTGTCCATAGTTAGATGTACAGGAATAAATCGATATATATTATCTTGGATCAATCCACGACCCAGTGTATACACGTCTCAGGCTAGATCACAACTCAAAGTATATATATTTTTGGAATCAACCTCAACCCTGTATAGCTAACTCCAACATTACTGCATATAGAGTGTCTATGGTTGTTCCAAATAATATATATACATGGGTCGATATGATATGTCAAAACATTTGCATATGTGTCTATGGTATCCCAAAATTACATAATATATTAGAAAGAATACATGTAATACAATATAAGTTAGCTAGGATATGATTAATATAGATTTGTTACCAATTTTCACGTAGCTACAACAAGAAAAATTATCCAATCTTGTTTTACCCATAACTTCTTCGTTTTAAATCCGTTTTGAGTGTTTCAAGTTGCTATGGTTTCATATTGAACTTAAGTTTATGAATCTAAACAGAAAAAGTATAAGTTTATAGTCAGAAATACAGGTTACAAGTCGTTTTTGTAAAGGTAGTCATTTCAGTCGAAAGAACGACGTCTAGATGACCATTTTGGAAAACATACTTCTACTTTGAGTTTAACCATGATTTTTGGATATAGTTTCATGTTCATAAGAAAAATAATTTTCCCAGAAGAAAAATTTTTAAATCAAAGTTTATCATAGTTTTTAATTAACTAACCCAAAACAGCCCGCGGTGTTACTACGACGGCGTATATCCGGTTTTACGGTGTTTTTCGTGTTTCCCGATTTTAAATCATTAAGTTAGCATATCATATAGATATAGAACATGTGTTTAGTTGATTTTAAAAGTCAAGTTAGAAGGATTAACTTTTGTTTGCGAACAAATTTAGAATTAACTAAACTATGTTCTAGTGATTTCAAGTTTAAACCTTCGAATAAGGTAGTTTTATATATATGAATCGAATGATGTTATGAACATAATTACTACCTCAAGTTTAGTAGGTAAACCTACTGGAAGTGACAAGAAATGATCTAGCTTCAAAGGATCTTGGATGGCTTGAATGTTCTTGAAGCAGAATCATGACACGAAAACAAGTTCAAGTAAGATTATCACTCGAATTAAGATAGTTATAGTTATAGGAATTGAATCAAAGTTTGTATATGAGTATTACCTTGATTTAGAATGATATCTTACTGTAAACAACAAGGATTTCTTGAGGATGGATGATCACTTTACAAGATTGGAAGTGAGCTAGTAAACTTGAAAGTATTCTTGATTTTATGAAACTAGAACTTGTAGAATTTATGAAAGAACACTTAGAACTTGAAGATAGAACTTGAGAGAGATCACTTAGATGAAGAAAATTGAAGAATGAAAGTGTTTGTAGGTGTTTTTGGTCGTTGGTATATGGATTAGATATAAAGGATGTGTAATTTTGTTTACATGTAAATAAGTCATGAATGATTACTAATATTTTTGTAATTTTATGAGATATTTCATGCTAGTTGCCAAATGATGGTTCCCACATGTGTTAGGTGACTCACATGAGCTGCTAAGAGCTGATCATTGGAGTGTATATACCAATAGTACATACATCTAAAAGCTGTGTATTGTACGAGTACGAATACGGGTGCATACGAGTAGAATTGTTGATGAAACTGAACGAGGATGTAATTGTAAGCATTTTTGTTAAGTAGAAGTATTTTGATAAGTGTCTTGAAGTCTTCCAAAAGTGTATGAATACATATTAAAACACTACATGTATATACATTTTAACTGAGTCGTTAAGTCATCGTTAGTCGTTACATGTAAATGTTGTTTTGAAACCTTTAGGTTAACGATCTTGTTAAATGTTGTTAACCTATCGTTTATTATATCTAAAGAGATGTTAAATTATTATATTATCATGATATTATGATATATTAATATATCTTAGTATGATATATATACAGTTAAATGTTGTTACAACGATAATCGTTACATATATGTCTCGTTTCGAAATTCTTAAGTTAGTAGTCTTGTTTTACATATGTAGTTCATTGTTAACACACTTAATGATATACTTAATTATCATTTTATCATGTTAAACATAGTGTATCAATATCTTAATATGATTCATATGTATTTAGTAAGACGTTGTTATAACGATAATCGTTATATATATTGTTTCGAGTTTCTTAATTCAATAAACTCATTTTTATGTATATCACTCATTGTTAATATACTTAGTGAGATACTTACTTATCATAATCTCATGTTAACCATATATATATCCATATATATATTATCATGTAGTTTTTACAAATTTTAACGTTCGTGAATCGCCGGTCAACTTGGGTGGTCAATTGTCTATATGAAGCACATTCCAAATAATCAAGTCTTAACAAGTTTGATTGCTTAACATGTTGAAAACATTTAATCATGTAAATATACCAATTTCATTTAATATATATAAACATGGAAAAGTTCGGGTCACTACAGATTCAATCACAAAAACGAGATTTAAGAGATTAGGGTTTTCAAGTTGTAAGATTTTAGGTACGGGATGAAATAGAAGCTTCAAGAAAATGAGAGAGATAGCTGATATCAGGCTTATATATATATGATAAATACAATACCCCATCACACACGGGTATTTACCAGTTATCTGATAACTTTCGTACTTAATTTGACTGCCCTAACGGAGTCCAAATTAAATAAATGAACATGTTCTGTGACCCTTGTCACAAACTGATCTTAACCAAATAATAAAATAACACTAAATATTTAAATAAAATAAAAGCATAATTAACCACACAATTATACCTAAGGGCAAAATAGTCATCTTACATCTAAGCCCTGTCTAAGGATGTTACAGAATGTTCCGATCTTTTAATCGAACTTTCCTTTGCTTGTAAAGGTAACGAGTTTGAAATCAATTGATTTGGGTATTCAATATATGAGATGTGGAGTTGAAATAAATTCTCGTGTTATGATTTTTTTTTTTTTTTTGAATAATTTGATTTTTTGAAGTGTTGTTAGTGGTGGTTGCGCCGTACTCCTAATACATGCTTTACATAATCACACTCCATGATTTGAATTTCTATTGAATTAGGTTTAATTTTAATTTAGATTTGGGTTTGATTTGCATTTCTTGTATAACAAGAGGTTTGCTCAACCTGCTCTTGCGACGTTAAACCATTAGATTCGGCAATGGCATTTGAGAAAGGATATGACATTTCCAGATGTTGTAGGTGTTGTTTATGATGGAGAAAAATGTATGATACCAAAAATACACCACACATGCATTGCACATAACTCAATTTAACAGAATTATTTAACGGTCGTTAACAGAGACCCATACAAACCTATTACAAAGTACGACGATTCTCGTAAAAAAAGAAAAACTTTAGAGCTGTTACATAAAATATGGAGTAAACCACCGGGACATCACCATGTAATTTTTTCTTATTATAACTTCATGCGAGCGTTGAATTAAAATGAAAAACTACATCATTGCATGCCAAAGGAACATTATAGTATCTTGTAAAGTGTTGTAAATTTGAACAATTAATCATATAATTAACGGCTAAGATTGTCCACCCTCGATACTTTAAAAAATTCTCATGCTTAAATTATACCATTTAAATTTTGGAAACGAATTACTCAGTCAATTATACATGAAAGTTATTTAGTTTTTTTCTTTGGCAAAAAACAATTACTATAAAACAAATTATTGTATCGAAAAATAATAAAGATCAACAAATCTTACAAACGAAACGACCAACCAGCCAACTAAATCTATATGCAACAAGCAAACAACACTAACACCCTACACGCCAAGATGCGACAATCTACTTGGCCACGGGTTTGCCCTTCCGATTTTTTAAGTTCGACTTAACCACCTTACCAACGATCTTTTTAGGATTAACTTCTTTCCCCAAACGAGTGTTATACGAACGGGAGAGCACATTAGACGATCTGCTACCAACGAGTCTCCACGACGAGGAAGGTATCAATCCTCCTTTCACCAATCCTTCAAAAAGTTGACACCATTATTATCTGAATCACCCTAGTCATCTTTATCCCGAAACGAAAATTATTCGTTCTCTTGATGCTAAATAAAAAAAAATTAAATAGATCCGTGATTAATTTTAAGTATTTTCTAAAAAGTAAATTTAGAAATGCATGTATGTGTTCCTCCTATAATATTTTTTCTTTTATTCTTTTATTTATCAAGAGAAAAATGCCAACTTTCATAAAGAATTGTATTAATAATAACGAGTAACGATAAGATGACAAAAAGGGACCGATTAAATCCATCTAACTCCAATAATACGGTACCATTAATCAAGTCCTTATCTCCCACGTAGTTCCTATCACTTCGTTTCTTTGCATGATCACGACCCTTTTTTAAACCTTTTGTTTCTAATTTATTATTAAAATCTTTTAAGATTGTTTTAATAATATCTTTTATAAAGATTCCAATTTAACTTTTGTCGCTAATCTGTCCTCGGATTACCAAAAGCATATACGTAATTCATTTCCTCAAATAAAACTGTTTACTCCTAATCCGCAAATAAGTAAATAATGGTTATTGTTAGACGTAATTAATTAGGCAATGTGTTTTTCTTAGTATATATAATAAATAAATACATATCACTTAAACTTAATTAATTACGTATAAATGTATAATCACCGTAGTTTTTCTTTGATATAGATACATTAAAATTTAAAAGTTATACAGTTTTACATAAATACACAAAATTACAGTGTAACGTAGACGAATCTATATAAATATAAATAAAAATAAATAATAATAAAAACATCATCACCCTTCGTAATAATCAAATCAATATGATTCAATATCTTTGAAACATATATCCTGACAGCATCACAGCACCATTATAATTGTTATCTCAATGCATCATAGCATTGCCCATCAAGTAAGTCGTATCTTTTTGCAACAAATGCACGTTAAAAATACTAAAGCGTTTTATTTTAAAAATAATTTCATAATTAAAATTATATCTTAGCAAATCCATATATCAGCCGCCTATATACCTATTTAGACAAATCTATTTTTTTTTCTTGTTATGAATTTTGATACCTTTTGAAAGGACCCGTCCTAATCCACCTGGACGAAGTCATCAACATTTGGTCTCATTGCGATGATCAGCTCCAAGTAATGTCCTTATATTGAGCAAATGCACAGCGGAAGACTTAATTCGTACCTGAGAATAAACATGCTTTAAAGTGTCAACCAAAAGGTTGGTGAGTTCATAGGTTTATCATAACAATCATTTCAATATGTTAATAGACCACAAGATTTCATAATCATAAACATAATACACTCGCAAGTGTATGTAAAGCATTCTAAGTGGTTGAGCACTTGGTAACCATACTTAACATTTAATCAACGTCGCATATTCCCTTTATTATGAAATCTCACTACACCGTACCAAGTGTAGTCACCAAAACGAAGTACTGTGCAACCATTGAATACTGGTCGTCCAGTCCGGTTGGGGTTGTCAGGCCCGATAGATCTATCAACAGGATTCGCGTTTACAATACCCATGTAATAGTAGTTACCAAGCTACAGGGAAGTATGCCAGTGGTACAACTCAACGTAGAATATACTTTTAAGTACTTGTGTCTATTTCGTAAACATTTATAAAAGCAGCGCATGTATTCTCAGCCCAAAAATATATATTGCAAAAGCAATTAAAAAGGGAGCAAATGAAACTCACCATACTGTATTTTGTAGTAAAAATAAATATAACATCATTGAACAAGTGTAAGGTTGGCCTCGGATTCACGAACCTATATCATTTGTATATCTATTAACACCAAATAGTAATCGAACAAGTTTATATATATTATTATTAATTATATACTTGTTATTTTATACGTTATATAGATAAATTTATATTTAATCTATACAATTTATATAACTAATACTTATCATATTAAATTTTAATTTAGTAATTATTCATTAAAATATTATTTAATATGTTACATAATATTGATATTAATGTAGTTAGGTTCTTTTTCATAAATATATTTTTATATAGAAAATCTTTATTAGATGTATTAATAATACTAATCATAATAATAAAATAATACTAGTTATGATAAAAATCATGGTAATTCTAATAATGAAAATTGTTAATAATAAAATGATAATTTTAAAAATAATGATACTTTTAGTAATATTTATAATAAAAAATAATACTACTTACATAAAAAAAATAATAATAATTATAATAATAATAGAAGTGAGAAATCAGTAAATTACCTCAAGGAAGTAATCCTAAAAATATGCCCAAGTCCGGGTTCGAACCCGCGACGTCCCGCTAACCCAACGCGCTCACCTATTCCTCTATCGTATCCATTATTTTCTCATAACCTCTTCATCATCTAAACATCTCACCATGTATCATCATAATTCTATAATGATATCATAATCATAATCGTTTCATAATCATAATCATAATCATTTTCATAAATTATAACTTCGTCAATATTATCATGCTTATCATGTCATAACTTGTTCATCCTCATTGTTTATCGAAAACACATCATCACTCATCAAACTCATCGATCACCATTCTTCTCAAACCCATAAAATTATGATCATAATCTCATATCTCATTATTATTTCATAATTATGTCTATCATCCTAATCATGGTTTCGTCACTTTTATTTTCATCATTACCGCCATCCTTATATATATATATATATATATATATATATATATATATATATATATATATATATATATATATATATATATATATATATATATATATATATATATATATATATATATATATATATATATCATCAACCTCGTCATCGTTCTAAATCATCACGTATCATTGCCATCGTCATTATCATACCTATTTACTTATTCCATCATGAAATCATCATATTCATCATCATTTATCCTACATAATAATTGTAACACTTAAAGTTTGATAACACCATCTCTTCATTGAACTTATCGGGCCAAAATAAAACACAATCCCAAAGTCACAGCCCAAATACTAATAACTGTCCAATATACAAATAAATCTCGGTCCAATTGGAAAGTCCACGCTTTCGTTTGAAACTTACCTAGGAATACAAACCGTCAATACCCACTAACTTTATCATAAATATATCTTTAATAGCACAAGTGGGGTTAGGTGTTATATAATTGTCGGCCACGAAATAAAATAAGATTGCAATATCAGTTTTTAAAAGATAACATATTGTGCAGACTTCATACTTTATCCCATATGTGTTGTGTTTGGGTTTACTGTGAGTAGGATACAGGAAACCCGCGAATAGCAGCAGGCTCGTGAAGATGGTGGTGTTATGGGGTTCTCCGGTTGTAAAAAAATGGTGGTGGTGTTTGGGTCACTTATCGAATGGAAACAGAAATACTGAAGTTGCAGCTCTTCGAATGAAATAGAATAATAGCAGTGGGTTTGACGGTGAACGTCTATGGTGAAGGTAGTGGTCTTGGTTTACGTTTATAATTAAAGTAAAGGAGTAAGTGTTTGTTGGTGAGGGTATTGGGTGGTGGTTTTCTCGGCTTGCAAAAACAGAAAGGTGAAGTGGGTTTGGTGGTTTAAGTGTTAGCCGAAGGTGGTGTAGGGGTTGTAGTCTTTTTCGTGGGTTTATGATGGGTGTTTGTAATGGTGATGGTGAACCGAAACATCACAGATAATTTAGTGGTAATGGTTGTTTTGTGGATTGTTTGTGACAGAAAACAGAAAACGTGAAGATAATAGCTCGTGGTTGTGGGTTTGTGATATTTGTTTTGTTGGTGGTTTATGGTTGTCGTGACTTCTCATGGTGATGGTGGTAATGGTGGTTCTTGACAGTAGGAAAGGAAGTGAAGTACCAAGTTGATGATAGATATTGGATACATTTACTTATCACTGTAATGGGTCGATTTTATAATAATGAAAGGGGTCGACAGAATTAATCAGACATGGAGAAGAAACCAAAATAAATAAAAGTAGATAAAGAGGGTTACCAGATTTTTATTCTTGTTACCACTGATTTGTACGATTTTATTCAATCAACTACAGCTAGATAACGACTCAAAACAAATCTAATTTCCAAATCTATCTATTCGTTTTTTTTTTTTTTTTTACTTATTCGATATTTATAGATAATGGTTTAATAATTAATATTTATTTATAATTACATTAATTATAATCCAAAATGATAATGATAATAATAATAATAATAATAATAATAATAATAATAATAATAATAATAATAATAATAATAATAATAATAATAATAATAATAATAATAATAATAATAATAATAATAATACAATTTTGTATTAAATGATAACATTTATTGTATATTCATTATATCTATATTTTACATATATTACAATGTAATAATTCTTAATAACAATCATGTATATATGTATATATTTTCATAATTTTTAACATCCATGTTCGTGAATCGTCAGGCACCGTCAAAGGGTAATAGATTATATGAATATAGATTTCAAAACTTTCGAGACTCGATATTACGGATTTTGCTTATCGTGTCGGAATCATATAAAGATTAAAGTTTAAATTTGGTCGGAAATTTCCGGGTCGTTACAGTACCCACCCGTTAAAGAAATTTCGTCCCCGAAATTTGATCGAGATCGTCATGACTAACAATAAAATGTTTTTATGACTAATATGAATTGATAACTAGAGTTTTATCACCATTTAGTAATAGTGGTAAAACAATTCGATTATGTGAAGCGTACGAGTGAAGCTGTCACAAGAGATTGAGATGAAGATTTAACTTTTGACGTAATCACAGTGAATTTCCGGAATTTAAGGGATTTAAAAGAAAATCTTAGAAATCTAAAAGATTTGATTCTTTGGTGAATAAGGAAATTATGATCTTCTTTGATTTAATGCGCCAATTTGTTTCGATTTCTCTGTCGGATATTTCACTATAAATCCACTTCTTTTACTTCTTTATTTTCACAGCCCACACCTTCTATTCTTTCCCCCTCACTTCATACTTTAAAACATTCAACAGTATGCTCCATCCCGTTCTAATTCTTGTTATACTTCTAACTTTCATATCTTTCATTCTTCTCTTTCATCTGCCGCCAGAAGAATCTATTCACTTCTATTATTTCCTTGGAATTATAATGTTTTTAATTCTCCCGTGTCTTTACGTTGCAATACGTATAGATATACACGGTTTGTAAATTTCTGGGTGGTTGTTGGGTTTTATATATTCCATTATACTTCAATGTCCCTGCTTCTGTCTTCTATAATCATCGTCATCCACAGTTAATACTCTCTTCTATTTGCTGCGATTTATGCTCCAATTTCTATTTTGGAGCTTCATTCTTTCGTTTCCTCTTCTTGCGATTAAGCATCTCTTGAAATGGTCCGGAATTCACACATTAGGATTTTGGAATGAACATTGTTAATGTTTTAAGAAAGAAATCGTAATGGCACGATCTTGATTTGTTAAATTACCAGAATACCCTGAAAAGACCGAGTCATCAAGAAAAATATTTTCTTGATATGTTTAGAGATTAGATAGAATGTAAGAGCCGTGTAACATGACATATGATGATGGTACTGTGAATCATCACATTCCATTAGAAACTCAACATGAATTACTGTAATATAATGACGTTGATCAAGTGTCATTATATTATACTAATTCATGCTTCAGTTCCCAACACTACTTCAAAACATTCATATTTTAAATTCGGGGGTTTCAGAATTTAGATACTAACACAGCTTCTTTTATATTGTAACGCAGATATTACGGAGAGATACATGATCTCAGATAAGAATAGTTGTGAAAATATCTCCAGAAATATGGAGAATATGTATAACGGAAGATATGAAGATATCTTACAATATCTAAGATAAGATGATGATGAAGAATATCATCTGGAAAGGTTTAGAATAAGGAGTAGGGTTCTTACTAAAGGTTTCAGCAGGCACTGAATCATTTGGATTCTTTGAAGTCAAACTTATTCTTTGTGATTTGTTCACGGTTTCCTTCATAGTTTCGCATAATCCACTTTTCGGTGCTAAATTTTCTATTAACTGTTCCCCAACACTTCCTTCTTTATCATCCACTTTTGACCATTAAGATCATCTACGATATGCTGCTTTGTCAGCATTTTCAAAGTTAACGGATCTGGGTAATCGGTTATCAAACTGAGGTGATTTCAGGAGAATTGTGTTTTTAGATGATTAAACGCTGATGGTAATATGGTGGAATATAAAAGGTTCCCCGGTATAATAAAGCGTACGCATATATATCAAGGTTATAATAAGGTTGTTTCGGATGAAAAGTCGGAGTTGACTTGCTGGAGCTGTGACAAAATTTGCTACTTCGAAAGGGATTACCAAATTATTTTGGGTAATAATAACACTAAAGGAATTAGCACAGCTACGTGTTAAACGTTTACTCAGTTTCCGAGAGTTTTTCAGATGCATAACTATATGCATCAATCTTTTCTTCCGTAGATGAAGTGCGGTTGGTTCATCCTCTCGATCGAGGTGTTTTCAAGAATCATGAAAGGTTTGAATGCAGATTGGAATCGTCAAGATACATTGAGGTTTAAGATGAAATCAAGTGGCAAGCTTGAAGAAATATTTAGTTTCATATGTTATAATCAATATTTTAATTCATTTTAATTGTCCAAAGTTAGCAGTCCAATAGTCCAATAGTTCATATATAGTTTAATATATAACATTTGAATTAATTAATACGTATCGTGACCCGTGTACCGGTCTCAGTATTAATCACAACTCAAACTATATCTATATTTTGGAATCAACCTCAACCCTGTATAGCTAACTCCAACATTCACATATAGAGTGTCTATGGTTGTTCCGAAATATATATATAGATGGATCTATATGATAGGTCGAAACCTTGTATACGTGTCCCGTTATTTAAAGTATATAAAATAAATAACAGAAATTAAATGACGATAAATAAAATTGCGAGAATATAAATTGCGATAAATAAAATGTAACCAGTTAGCTAGGAACAGTTAGCGTGGATTCCTAACAAAATTTCTCAAAATTAATTTGTTTGTTTCTAACAATTTTTATCATGTCCAATGTTTTCTTCATTATGCCACTTGTTGGATTCTGATAGATCAAAATTCCAAATATGAAATTTGAATGGAAATGGTTATTTTGTGATGAACGGATATGTATGTCGGTGGTTGTAAGTAGGATAGTAAATAATCGTTGAATCAGATTTGAAGAATGTACAGTGTAACTTATTAATGTGAAATTTAAATATTCCTCGGGTACTACCTACCCGTTAAAATATTTTCATCATTAATAGTTTATACGAAAGAATTTTTAATTACAATCTTTATGAAAATATACTTGCATATATATTTTCTTCGGATGTAATCATGGATCTAATGAGTTAATATGATATTAATCTCATTTGCTTTATGGCTAAAATTATAGTACATAATCTCTAAAACATTAGAGATTACATAATCGCCATGAAGAACAAAGATAATCGATGTAGAACAATATGTAGAACGAAGATCATACTCGAAGTATAAATGGTGATATTGAGGCGCGTGATGTCGATATCCAAGATACAGATTGTGATGTTGAGTTTTACGGCGCGGTTGTGGTTTGGGGGTGATAAGGGTACTGTTGATGTTGATGATGGTGGTGCTGATTATGCTGCTGGTGCTGCTGCTGGTGTTTGTAACCTTCGCACCATATTCTCTAAAGCCACTACCCGAGCGCGAAGCTCGTTGACTTCTTCTATTGCACCGGGGTGACTGTCGGTTCGGACAAGTGGATAAATAAGATTTAGAATTTGGTATAGTATATGATCGTGACGAGATACTCGGGAAATGAGAGAGAAAATGGTGTTTCGGACAGGTTCGCCGGTAAGTGCTTCAGGTTCTTCACCCAGAGGTGAATTCGGTTGGTGGAAGGGATCCCTCCAATGATTAAGTAGGCTACGAACCCATCCCCAATTCATCCAGAATTGGTGATGACTAATTGGTTGATCCATTCTGGTTACACTGTCTTCAGAGCTTGAGTCTAAATCCATATCGGAATAGCTGTCAGAATTTAAGGAATTTGAACTAGTTGCGAGTTCCGTCTTGTACGGTTAGATATTTGAATATCGGATGATATTCTAATTGTATAGAATACCTAAATATAGTACAGAAGATCCCGTATATTACGGAGGGAACTAAGGAAACGTGTCAGATAAAGTCTAAAATAACAGATACGCTAAGATATGGATTAGCAGATATGCTAAGATATGACTTTGTCTATACACTATCAATGCAGTAATTGCAATAAGAAGTGTCGAGACTGACAATGATAGGTATATATTTTTCGACAAAGAATGATAAGCAAAACTTTTGACATGGGGACCAGGTTCAAGTCCAGACTCATTAATATATCCAAACAACTACTAGGTCGAAGTCCAGACTCACTAATGCATCAAAACAACTACCAGTTAGACACACTAATGCAAGACCTGGTTCGCTAAGACCACCGCTCTGATACCAACTGAAAGGACCCGTCCTAATCCACCTGGACGAAGTCATCAACATTTGATCCCATTGCGATGATCAGCTCCAAGTAATGTCCTTATATTGAGCAAATGCATAGCGGAAGACTTAATTCGTACCTGAGAATAAACATGCTTTAAAGTGTCAACCAAAAGGTTGGTGAGTTCATAGGTTTATCATAACAATCATTTCAATATGTTAATAGACCACAAGATTTCATAATCATAAACATAATACACTCGCAAGTGTATGTAAAGCATTCTAAGTGGTTGAGCACTTGGTAACCATACTTAACATTTAATCAACGTCGCATATTCCCTTTATTATGAAATCTCACTACACCGTACCAAGTGTAGTCACCAAAACGAAGTACTGTGCAACCGTTGAATACTGGTCGTCCAGTCCGGTTGGGGTTGTCAGGCCCGATAGATCTATCAACAGGATTCGCGTTTACAATACCCATGTAATAGTAGTTACCAAGCTACAGGGAAGTATGCCAGTGGTACAACTCAACGTAGAATATACTTTTAAGTACTTGTGTCTATTTCGTAAACATTTATAAAAGCAGCGCATGTATTCTCAGCCCAAAAATATATATTGCAAAAGCAATTAAAAAGGGAGCAAATGAAACTCACCATACTGTATTTTGTAGTAAAAATACATATAACATCATTGAACAAGTGTAAGGTTGGCCTCGGATTCACAAACCTATATCATTTGTATATCTATTAACACCAAATAGTAATCGAACAAGTTTATATATATTATTATTAATTATATACTTGTTATTTTATACGTTATATAGATAAATTTATATTTAATCTATACAATTTATATAACTAATACTTATCATATTAAATTTTAATTTAGTAATTATTCATTAAAATATTATTTAATATGTTACATAATATTGATATTAATGTAGTTATGTTCTTTGTCATAAATATATTTTTATATAGAAAATCTTTATTAGATGTATTAATAATACTAATCATAATAATAAAATAATACTAGTTATGATAAAAATCATGGTAATTCTAATAATGAAAATTGTTAATAATAAAATGATAATTTTAAAAATAATGATACTTTTAGTAATATTTATAATAAAAATAATACTACTTACATAAAAAAAATAATAATAATTATAATAATAATAGAAGTTAGAAATCAGTAAATTACCTCAAGGAAGTAATCCTAAAAATATGCCCAAGTCCGGGTTCGAACCCGCGACGTCCCGCTAACCCAACGTGCTCACCTATTCCTCTATCGTATCCATTATTTTCTCATAACCTCTTCATCATCTAAACATCTCACCATGTATCATCATAATTCTATAACGATATCATAATCATAATCGTTTCATAATCATAATCATTTTCATAAATTATAACTTCGTCAATATTATCATGCTTATCATATCATAACTTGTTCATCCTCATTGTTTATCGAAAACACATCATCACTCATCAAACTCATCGATCACCATTCTTCTCAAACCCATAAAATTATGATCATAATCTCATATCTCATTATTATTTCATAATTATGTCTATCATCCTAATCATGGTTTCATCACTTTTATTTTCATCATTACCGCCATCCTTATATATATATATATATATATATATATATATATATATATATATATATATATATACATACATATACATATATATATATATATATATATATATATCATCAACCTCGTCATCGTTCTAAATCATCACGTATCATTGCCATCGTCATTATCATACCTATTTACTTATTCCATCATGAAATCATCATATTCATCATCATTTATCCTACATAATAATCGTAACACTTAAAGTTTGATAACACCATCTCTTCATTGAACTTATCGGGCCAAAATAAAACACAATCCCAAAGTCACAGCCCAAATACTAATAACTGTCCAATATACAAATAAATCTCGGTCCAATTGGAAAGTCCACGCTTTCGTTTGAAACTTACCCAGGAATACAAACCGTCAATACCCACTAACTTTATCATCAATATATCTTTAATAGCACAAGTGGGGTTAGGTGTTATATAATTTTCGGCCACGAAATAAAATAAGATTGCAATATCAGTTTTTAAAAGATAACATATTGTGCAGACTTCATACTTTATCCCATATGTGTTGTGTTTGGGTTTACTGTGATTAGGATACAGGAAACCCGCGAATAGCAGCAGGCTCATGAAGATGGTTGTGTTATGGGGTTCTCCGGTTGTAAAAAAATGGTGGTGGTGTTTGGGTCACTTATCGAATGGAAACAGAAATACTGAAATTGCAGCTCTTCAAATGAAATAGAATAATAGCAGTGGGTTTGATGGTGAACGTCTATGGTGAAGTTAGTGGTCTTGGTTTACGTTTATAATTACAGTAAAGGAGTAAGTGTTTGTTGGTGAGGGTATTGGGTGGTGGTTTTCTCGGCTTGCAAAAACAGAAAGGTGAAGTGGGTTTGGTGGTTTAAGTGTTAGCCGAAGGTGGTGTAGGGGTTGTAGTCTTTTTCGTGGGTTTATGATGGGTGTTTGTAATGGTGATGGTGAACCGAAACATCACAGATAATTTAGTGGTAATGGTTGTTTTGTGGATTGTTTGTGACAGAAAACAGAAAACGTGAAGATAATAGCTCGTGGTTGTGGGTTTGTGATATTTGTTTTGTTGGTGGTTTATGGTTGTCGTGACTTCTCATGGTGATGGTGGTAATGGTGGTTCTTGACAGCAGGAAAGGAAGTGAAGTACCAAGTTGATGATAGATATTGGATACATTTACTTATCACTGTAATGGGTCGATTTTATAATAATGAAAGGGGTCGACAGAATTAATCAGACATGGAGAAGAAACCAAAATAAATAAAAGTAGATAAAGAGGGTTACCAGATTTTTATTCTTGTTACCACTGATTTGTACGATTTTATTCAATCAACTACAGCTAGATAACGACTCAAAACAAATCTAATTGTAAGACCCGAATATTTGTAGTGTATATAAGTGTAATGTTCGATACTTGAAACGGGGTTTTGGTTATATATTTAAAAGCAAGAAAGAAGCTGAACTGGAGGTGTCGCGCGGCCTGGTGGCGCGCCGCGCCATCTGTCTGCGACAGATTCTCCTCTTCTTTTAAAATAGATATTTTGAGGGCATTTTGGTAAAATCACCTTGGGGTCCGAATTAAAGGCCTTAGGATCAGTTTGGTGAGCTCATTACTTCATTTCTCAACCACCAAACATCATCCATTCATTCTAGAGAGAGAGGGGGTGGTTAAGTGTGAGAAAGCTTAAATCGGGGAAGAAGAAGCTCATTTCGGGTTAGAACTCGGGAGTTAAAGTTGTTCATCTCCTCCTTAGCTACGTTTTAATTGTTGTGGTAAGCCCTAAACTTGATTACCTTAGTTTAATGTGTTTAAGGGTTAGGGTTAGTATTGCACATAAAACCCATTTGTGAGTAATTTGGGGTTTTTGGGTAAGTTTGGGTCATGAAGACCCAAATGGTGACTAACTTAGGGTTTTGAAAGGGGTAAATGATGTAAATGGGTCTTAAAGACCTAAGTAAATACTAATACACTTATAGTTAATGTTTGTGAGTGTGATTTGGGTTGTGAGTGACCCAAATGGGTGTGTTGACCTAGAAATGGGTCAAGTGGGTCTTTGATGACCTAGGTTGTCTTGCATGTATGAAAATGAGTTAACTTTGTGGTTAAAAGTGTGTTAATACCTTAATTGGCTAAAGTTAGGGTTTTTGGTGAAGTTAACCCATTATTAGGGTTAAAGGTGCAAAATGGGTCGGGATTGCACTTAGGGTCAAAAGACTCTAGATTGTTAAGTGAGTTGCTTGACCGACTTGAGTTGTGAATTGATTATGTGCTAAAATGTAATAGGTACGTTACATTGAAGTTGCAAGTTCGGTTATCTTACACGAAGACTTCGAGGTGAGTGGGATAATTATATGCGTATGTATATAATGTATCTATTTTTTGTAGCGTGAAAGGTGTAGTGTCGAGGTGTTAAGACACCACGTTTCACGTGAATAGTGTAGCATCGAGGTGTTAAGATGCCAGTCGGGTGTAGCATCAAGGTGTTAAGATGCCACCTAGGAGTGTAGTGTCGAGGTGTTAAGACACCACTCCGTAAAAATAATGAGTGATGCATCGAGGTGTTAAGATGCCACTCGGGGTGATGTGCCGAGGTGTTAAGGTGCCACCCTAGGGGTTAGTGGTGCGAGGTGTTAAGTGCCCTAACGGATGTTACGAACACCGATGGCGTTTTCGCGAGCGCCGTTCCCTTGTACTATTGGTTAACCATGGTTATTTGTGTTGTAAGCATATTATATTATTCGAGTTATATTTATATGCGGATGTTATGCTAGCTTGGGGATATTGGTGAATTATAGCTTGTTATTGCGACGGTAAGCTAATGTTGTTTGCTAGCGCGTTTGCGGTTGTGTAAGTGTATGCAAGTAGGTATAATTATATATGTATTCGTATAATTATTGCATTCACTAAGCTTTGCTTACCCTCTCGTTGTTTACCATTTTATAGGTTCGGTTTTGGACAAAGGTAAGGGCATCGTTTTGGACTAGAGATCCCGCTTGATGCTAGGGGGACGCTTTTGGCTTTAGTAGCTCTTGGAGTTTGACCGATAGTTGGGTAGTTTAATCCCAAATGCCATGCTCATTGTGTAGTTTGGAACTTAAACTTTTTGGTGGTCGAAACTCGTAAATTGTATTAAACTCGTAAAACGGCCGTTGTGGGCCCCGCCTGTAAAACATTGATTTTATATTTGAAACAAGTTAGTTTTACATATTTGGATGTATGGTAAAAAGCATTTCGTGTAAATGTGTCGGGAACTAGTTGTCATAACCCGTCCTTAACCATAAGAACGAGTTAGATAACGTATGATTTCATTGCGAGGTATTGACCTCTATATGCGACATTTTTAAAAGAACAACTGCATTTATTTTACATTACAAACCATAACTCTTATTTTAATACAAGCTTTAGACAATAAAAAGATGACTATCGTTTAGCGATAATCTTAGACTTACAAACTTTACATGTGATGATAACAATACGATTTCTAGCATATTTTACATTACAAATCCTCCGATATGCAGTTTTATTTTTGACACAAATATGCATACTCAAGATCTTGTTTAAATTCAACATGTTGCAGCGGAAGCTTTTAGTTATCACCTGAGAATAGACATGTTTAAAACGTCAACATAAAGTTGGTGAGATATAGGTTTAATGCCGGCAGCAATATATATATATAGACCACAAGATTTCACATATAAACATTTTAATAAAAATATTCTAAGTGGTTGAGCACTTGGTAACCATACTTAACATTTAATCACGTCGCATATTCCCTTTATTATGAAATCTTACTACACCGTACCAAGTGTAGTCACGAAACGAAGTACTGTGCAACCGTTGAATACTGGTCGTCCAGTCCGGTTGGGGTTGTCAGGCCCGATAGATCTATCAACAGGATTCGCGTTTACAATACCGCTGTAAATATTAGTTACCAAGCTACAGGGAAGTATGCCAGTGGTACAACTCAACGTAGAATATATTTTTCAGTTACTTGTGTCCATAACGTAAAACATAAAATACATGTATTCTCATCCCGAAATACTTAGAGTTTAAAAGTGGGACTATATACTCACTTTCGTCTTGAAGATATGTAATTTTGACTTGGTCTCCGATTGATATCACGAACCTATCCATATATAATATATCAATACCTTTTCTTTTTAAAACAATCGTCACATATATATACTTATTATACTTTTAATACCTTTAATAATTTCTTAGTCCGTAGTTAGCAGTCCGATGTTAGTAATTCAATTTTAATGGTTCATTTTTAGGTGTTTAATAAACCCCCAATGAAATAAATAAAACCCCCATCGTATATGTATTGGTCGAGATTAATCTTGACCCACGGTACCGGTGTTGTCAAATGACGTGTTGCGTACATAAAGTACCGGTGTTGTCAAATGACGTGTTGCGTACAATCATGGGATCTTATGATTAATCTTCTCGTATTGTTTACGGGTGATCCTGAACCATATAAAATTAAATTATGAGTACATATATATAAAATATCATGTTATTTTAAAAAGATGTGATTTATTTAATTTTCTCCAATTATTTTCGTAGCTAAACTAGTCTTAGATATCCGATCTCGTTTTGGTCATAGTTTCTTCGTTACAACTCCGTTTTCGTTGATTCAACTTGCCACTTCCTTGGATTGAGTCCTTCTTTAAGAATATGAACTGTAAATACCTTAGTTTGTATTCGAAATCACAGGTCATAGGTCAAACTTTAGTGAAACTTATGAAGTTAATCATTTTCCATCATGTAAACAACCTTAAATGATTATTTTTCTAAAAATACTTATACTTTGAGTTAAATCATAAAATTTTTATGCGTTAACATATTCATAGTAAAAATCATTTTTCCAGAAAATAAACCTCCAATTCAAAGTTTAAGATGGTTTGTAATTATCCAACCCAAAACAGCCCCCGGTTACACTCCGACGTCGTAAAAACAGTTTTTAAGGTGTTCTTTGAAAAACCAAGTTAAACCTTGTTAAATTAGCATATATTTAAGATATATTACAGGTCTTGAAGTATTTTAAAAGTTAAGTTAGAAGGATCTATTTAGTTTGCAAACAAGTTTGAAAACATTCAAACTATGTTCTTGTTGTTAAAATTTTATACCACAAAATAAGATAGCTATATATATATGAATCGAATAAGGTTATGAACATAGTTACTACCTCAAGTTACTTGGACAAGATTGCTGTAAAAGAGGAGTAAATACCTAGAACCAAAAGAGTGGTGGAGTTGGATGAAAGATTGGAAGTAAACTTGTGTTCTTGAATGGATTCTTGAAGTGTTTTTGTAAGGTTTTTCTTATGGTGTTTAAGTGATGTTTTTATGGATAGATCTTCATGGATACTAGCTGAATGGTTATGGAGTTTCTTAAGAGTGTGTTTTAGTTAAAGGAAATGTGTAGTAAAATGAAAATGGAATGGAGTATAAATGGTGGTGTAAAAGGTGTATAAGTTTGTAATTTTGTGAAAAAATCTTTTAATCATGTGAAATTGTCATACTAGATAACAAAAGTAGTTACCTTATACATAAGGCATTGAACAAGGGCTGGTTGGTGGTGATTTGATGTGTATATACCAATAGTAAATACGTATAGAGGTTAGGTATGATACGAGTACATGTACTCTAGATATACGTATAGAAATTTTGTGAAAAATGGAATGAGAATTCAAATATAGCTATCTTTTGTGAATACACTTATATTGTTTTATGTATTTAAGTCCTTAAAAAGTGATTAAATACATTACTTATACGATATATGTATAAACATTATAGGTCATAAGTATTTATGTCAAATAACGTTACGTATGGTTATCGTTTTAAAAACTTAAGTTAGTAGTTTCAAAATATACTTGTAACTTATTGTTATTAATACAAAATGAGGTATTAAAACATTCTTAGATCATGTTAAATATGTATATATACATATATATACACAAACGTATAATTATCATATATTGTATAGTTCGTGATATCATCGGTCAAACTAGACGGTCAAACGTTGTGTAAAACTCTTTTCGAAGACATAAGTCTCAACAATTTGGATTGCTTGTCATGTTGGTAAGGTTTAATTTATGTAAATATTAATCTTATAAGTATAGAATGATCGAAAAAGTGCGGGTCATTACAGTACCTACCCGTTAAATAAATTTCGTCCCGAAATTTTAAAATTGTACCTATTTTGCGTCATCGAGAAACAAGTGTGGATACTTTTGTTTCATCTGATCCTCTCGTTCCCAAGTAAACTCAAGACCCCTTCGAGCATTCCAACAAACCTTAACGATCGGTATGTTGCTCTGCTTGAGCCGTTTAACTTCACGATCCATGATTTCGATTGGTTCTTCGATGAATTGTAGTTTCTCGTCGACATGGATTTCTTCAAGAGGAATGGTGAGATCTACCTTTGCAAGACACTTCTTAAGGTTTGAGACGTGAAATGTATTATGTACTCCGGCGAGTTGTTGTGGTAACTCGAGTCGATAAGCTACCGGTCCAATGCGTTCGATAATCTTGAACGGGCCTACATATCTTGGGTTCAGTTTACCCCTTTTTTCGAAGCGTATTACACCTTTCCACGGTGACACCTTTAACATAACCATGTCACCGATCTGAAACTCTAATGGTTTCCTTCGAACATCGGCGTAGCTCTTTTGGCGACTACGGGCTGTTTTCAATCTCTCCTTGATTTGTACTATCTTCTCAGTCGTTTCGTGTATGATCTCGGGACCAGTTAATTGTCGATCTCCTACTTCATTCCAACAAATAGGAGATCTACACTTCCTTCTGTACAATGCTTCGAATGGCGCAGCTTTAATGCTCGCATGATAACTATTATTATACGAGAATTCTGCTAATGGTAGATATTTATCCCATCCGTTTCCAAAATCGATCACACATGCCCTGAGCATGTCTTCAAGAGTCTGAATCGTTCTTTCACTCTGCCCGTCGGTTTGCGGATGATACGCGGTACTCATATCCAAACGAGTTCCTAGGGCCTCCTGTAGTGATTGCCAGAACTTTGATGTAAATCTACTATCACGATCGGATATAATGGAAATAGGTATTCCATGCCTTGAAACAACTTCCTTTATATACAATCGTAATAGTTTCTCCATTCTATCCGTTTCCTTTATAGGCAAGAAATGTGCAGACTTGGTGAGACGATCAACAATCACCCAAATGGTGTCGTATCCCCAGGCAGTCTTTGGTAACTTCGTGATGAAATCCATGGTAATACCATCCCATTTCCATTCTGGGATTTCTGGTTGTTGAAGTAACCCTGACGGCTTCTGGTGTTCAGCTTTGACTTTGGAACAAGTTAAACATTCCCCAACATATGTTGCAACGTCTGTCTTTAAATTAGGCCACCAATAATGTGTCTTAAGATCTTGGTACATCTTTCCAACTCCAGGATGTATCGAGTATCTTGTCTTATGTGCCTCATTCAATATCAACTTCCTTAATCCACCCAACTTCGGTACCCAAATACGGTTTGCAAAATATCGAATTCCATCTTCCCGCATAACGAGTTGCTTCTCATACTTCTTCATTATTTCATTTCCTATATTTTCTTTAGTAAGTGCTTCTCGTTGAACTTCTTTGATTTGTGAGTTGAGATTCATGCGAATTTTTATGTTCATCGCTCGTACTCGAATTGGTTCTCGTTCCTTTCTGCTTAGAGCGTCGGCCACCACGTTCGCTTTCCCGGGATGATAACGAATTTCACAATCATAGTCATTTATTAACTCAACCCACCTACGTTGCCTCATGTTCAGCTGTTTTTGATCGAAAATATGTTGAAGGCTTTTATGATCAGTAAACACAGTGCATTTAACCCCATACAAGTAGTGTCTCCATATCTTCAATGCAAACACGACTGCTCCCAGTTCTAAATCATGCGTCGTATAATTCCGCTCGTGAATCTTTAATTGTCGGGATGCGTATGCAATAACTTTCTTCCGTTGCATAAGAACGCAACCAAAACCTTGTCGCGAAGCGTCACAATATATTTCAAAATCATCGTTCCCTTCTGGTAACGATAAAATAGGCGTCGTAGTCAACTTCTTTTTCAGTAATTGAAATGCACTCTCCTGCTCAGAAGTCAATTCATATTTCTTCCCTTTTTGCGTTAACGCTGTCAACGGCTTAGCTATTCGGGAAAAATCTTGAATAAACCTTCTATAATAACCGACTAAACCCAAAAATTGGCGTATCTGCATTGGTGTCTTAGGAGTCTCCCATTTTTCAATGGCTTCAATTTTTGCTGGATCAACCTGAATTCCTTTGCTACTAACAACGTGGCCAAGAAATTGCACTTCTTTCAACCAAAAAGCACACTTAGAAAATTTAGCATATAGCTGTTCTTTTCTCAACAACTCTAATATCAACCTTAAATGCTGCTCATGCTCTTGCTCACTCTTGGAATAGATAAGAATATCATCAATGAAAACAATAACAAACTTATCTAAATACGGACTACAAACTCGATTCATGAGGTCCATGAATACAGCTGGCGCATTTGTCAACCCAAACGGCATGACCAAAAATTCGTAATGACCGTAACGTGTTCGAAAAGCAGTTTTCGGTATATCTTCTTCTTTGACACGTAATTGATGATAGCCCGATCTTAGGTCAATTTTCGAGTACACACATGATCCTTGGAGTTGATCAAATAAGTCGTCAATTCTCGGTAGTGGATACCGATTCTTGATAGTTAACTTATTTAATTCACGATAATCTATACACATTCGGAAAGATCTGTCTTTCTTCTTGACGAATAAAATTGGAGCTCCCCACGGTGAAGTACTTGGTCGTATGAATCCACGATCCAGTAATTCTTTTAACTGACTCTGAAGTTCTTTTAACTCGGACGGTGCAAGTCTATATGGAGCACGGGCAACTGGTGCAGCTCCTGGTACTAAATCTATTTGAAATTCTACAGATCTAAATGGAGGTAATCCCGGCAACTCTTCCGGAAAAACTTCAGGAAAATCTCTTGCCACAGGCACGTCGTTGATGCACTTCTCTTTTTCTTTATTTTCGACTTTATTAACATGTGCTAAGATAGCATAGCACCCTTTCTTCAAGCACTTTTGAGCTTTCAAATAACTAATGAGTTTTAGCTTTGAGTTACCCTTCTCTCCATAAATCATCACCGGCATTTTATCCTTACAAGGAATGCGAATTGCCTTCTTGGCACACACAACTTCAGCTCCTACTTTGGACATCCAGTCCATGCCGACTATTACATCAAAACTTCCTAATTCTACTGGTATTAAGTCAATTTTAAATGTTTCTCCGGCTAAATTTATTTTACAATCACGGCAAATTTTATCGGCTTTAATTAGTTTACCATTAGCTAACTCAATCATGTACTTAGCATCTAGAGGTAATGATGAACAATTCAATTTAGCGTAAAAGCCTCTACTCACGTAACTTCTATCGGCACCAGTATCAAATATAATAGATGCGGATAAGTTATTAATGGTAAACGTACCCGTAACAAGCTCCGGGTCTTCACACGCCTCTCTAGCATTAATAACAAATGCTCTTCCATGTGCAGATCCATTATTCTTCTCTGGATTCGGACACTGGCTCTTATAGTGACCTTGTTTTCCACACCCATAACAAGTAATGGTAGCCAAAGCAGTTCTATTTGCATTGGTGGCAGGAGTCTTGGTACCATTTGTATTTGTAACGAGAGCCCTACAATCTTCAGCAAGATGACCCTTTCGATTACATTTGTTGCATACCACATTACAGTAGCCAGAGTGATGTTTGTGGCATCGGTTACATAAAGGATTTTGTCCTTTGTAACCAAAGCTTAAACCACTACCCGCACCTTGCGTGATTTCTTGTTTCTTAAAAGATTGTTGTTGGTTACTTCGATCATAATTTCCATTCCACTTTCTTTTGTTACCTGATACCTTCACATCAGTATTGGATACTTTCTTATCCATGATGACCTGATCCATTAGCTCGTTTGCAATGGTTATAGCTTCATGAATTGTCTTAGGTTTCGATGCTGTAACATTTGCCTTGACCTTTTTGGGCAAACCATCTTTGTACATTTCAATCTTCCGTTCTTCGGTTGGAACCAATTCAGGACATAGCAAAACTAATTCCATGAATCGCTGATTGTAGTTGGTGATTTCAGTACCAATAACCTTCAGACTTCGTAATTCATCTTCCAACTTCCTAACCTCGTTCCTTGGACAATATTCGTTGATTAACATTGTTTTGAATTCTTCCCATAGAGTATCATAAGCTACATCTCCTCCTACAGCCTTCACAAAATTTTTCCACCATGTGAGTGCACTATCTTGTAAAGTGCACGATGCATACTTGGTCATGTCCTTTTCAACACAACCACTGATTTTAAACACAGTCTCCATCTTTTCTATCCACCGGGTTAAACCGATCGGTCCTTCCGTTCCACTGAATGATGAGGGCTTGCAAGCTTGAAAAGTTTTGTAAGTGCACCCCACACGAGGATTTGGGTTAACTGCAGTACCTCTTGCAGCCTCGACCAATAACATTCTGCCGTTCACTCGCTGATTGATGAGTTCCTGGATTTCTTGTTTCGTCATTCGGTTCAATCGCGCCATAATCTTCAATAAGAATGAAAAAAAATAATTATTCACATGGAATATTATAGATGTAGTATGTATTTACAGTACATCGTAGCTTATTAATAATATGAACCAGTTATTATTATAAAAGACTTTTCTTCTTATTAGCATTTTATAATTATATCTAGGGTAGTACCTACCCGTTAAAGTTCATACTTAATAGCTTAGTACGAAAATCATTTACTACCACCCAAATAATACTTAACCATGGAAAATTATTGCATTTCACACTTCACTATTTTACATATGCTTATCTTACATCGAACATTAAGCAAACCACACTAATAATATTATACAAAACATTATATGATCCCATGGTTTAATACGGCAGCGCATCGTTTGGTCTATTTTCTAAGACGTTTAGGTTCAATGAATCGCCTAACGCTCATCCTAGCTGTCTACCTATATTTTGGCTGTGGGACTGAAGAACTGGATGCCGGGATAGAACGAATAGGAATAGCGGGAATAGGGGTGGTAGTGTCTAGTGGAGTTGGTGCCACATCATCCTTATTAAACTCAAGATTTGAATTTTCTAATTCATTAGCCTTTCGTTTCTTTCCTAGTTCGAACTTGTCTTTCGTAATTTCCTGTATTTCTTCCTCGGGTTCACTTTCCTCCTCGGGTTCACTTTCCTCCTCGGGTTCACTTTCCTCCTCGGGTTCACTTTCCGGGTTCTTTATAGTTGGTTCATCCGGAATTTGTGAGTCTTCCCCAAAGATATTATTTTCGTCATCGGATAGGTTAATGACTGAAACACCATCTGAAGATTCTGATTCAGAGTCGCTGAATGTGATAATAAGTTTTGAGCCCGACATCTACAACAACTAACCCATTAGTACTACATAATATTTACATATAAATTTTAACCAACAATGATAAGCAATGGTTTTTAAAATCAGACCCGGTCAAAGTCCAGACTTACTAATGTATCCTAACGACTTCTCGGTTAGACACACTAATGCAAACCTGGTTCGCTAAGACCACCGCTCTGATACCACATGTCATAACCCGTCCTTAACCATAAGAATGAGTTAGATAATGTATGATTTCATTGCGAGGTATTGACCTCTATATGCGACATTTTTAAAAGAACAACTGCATTTATTTTACATTACAAACCATAACTCTTATTTTAATACAAGCTTTAGACAATAAAAAGATGACTATCGTTTAGCGATAATCTTAGACTTACAAACTTTACATGTGATGATAACAATACGATTTCTAGCATATTTTACATTACAAATCCTCCGATATGCAGTTTTATTTTTGACACAAATATGCATACTCAAGATCTTGTTTAAATTCAACATGTTGCAGCGGAAGCTTTTAGTTATCACCTGAGAATAGACATGTTTAAAACGTCAACATAAAGTTGGTGAGATATAGGTTTAATGCCGGCAGCAATATATATATATATATAGACCACAAGATTTCACATATAAACATTTTAATAAAAATATTCTAAGTGGTTGAGCACTTGGTAACCATACTTAACATTTAATCACGTCGCATATTCCCTTTATTATGAAATCTTACTACACCGTACCAAGTGTAGTCACGAAACGAAGTACTGTGCAACCGTTGAATACTGGTCGTCCAGTCCGGTTGGGGTTGTCAGGCCCGATAGATCTATCAACAGGATTCGCGTTTACAATACCGCTGTAAATATTAGTTACCAAGCTACAGGGAAGTATGCCAGTGGTACAACTCAACGTAGAATATATTTTTCAGTTACTTGTGTCCATAACGTAAAACATAAAATACATGTATTCTCATCCCGAAATACTTAGAGTTTAAAAGTGGGACTATATACTCACTTTCGTCTTGAAGATATGTAATTTTGACTTGGTCTCCGATTGATATCACGAACCTATCCATATATAATATATCAATACCTTTTCTTTTTAAAACAATCGTCACATATATATACTTATTATACTTTTAATACCTTTAATAATTTCTTAGTCCGTAGTTAGCAGTCCGATGTTAGTAATTCAATTTTAATGGTTCATTTTTAGGTGTTTAATAAACCCCCAATGAAATAAATAAAACCCCCATCGTATATGTATTGGTCGAGATTAATCTTGACCCACGGTACCGGTGTTGTCAAATGACGTGTTGCGTACATAAAGTACCGGTGTTGTCAAATGACGTGTTGCGTACAATCATGGGATCTTATGATTAATCTTCTCGTATTGTTTACGGGTGATCCTGAACCATATAAAATTAAATTATGAGTACATATATATAAAATATCATGTTATTTTAAAAAGATGTGATTTATTTAATTTTCTCCAATTATTTTCGTAGCTAAACTAGTCTTAGATATCTGATCTCGTTTTGGTCATAGTTTCTTCGTTACAACTCCGTTTTCATTGATTCAACTTGCCACTTCCTTGGATCGAGTCCTTCTTTAAGAATATGAACTGTAAATACCTTAGTTTGTATTCGAAATCACAGGTCATAGGTCAAACTTTAGTGAAACTTATGAAGTTAATCATTTTTCATCATGTAAACAACCTTAAATGATTATTTTTCTAAAAATACTTATACTTTGAGTTAAATCATAAAATTTTTATGCGTTAACATATTCATAGTAAAAATCATTTTTCCAGAAAATAAACCTCCAATTCAAAGTTTAAGATGGTTTGTAATTATCCAACCCAAAACAGCCCCCGGTTACACTCCGACGTCGTAAAAACAGTTTTTAAGGTGTTCTTTGAAAAACCAAGTTAAACCTTGTTAAATTAGCATATATTTAAGATATATTACAGGTCTTGAAGTATTTTAAAAGTTAAGTTAGAAGGATCTATTTAGTTTGCAAACAAGTTTGAAAACATTCAAACTATGTTCTTGTTGTTAAAATTTTATACCACAAAATAAGATAGCTATATATATATGAATCGAATAAGGTTATGAACATAGTTACTACCTCAAGTTACTTGGACAAGATTGCTGTAAAAGAGGAGTAAAGACCTAGAACCAAAAGAGTGGTGGAGTTGGATGAAAGATTGGAAGTAAACTTGTGTTCTTGAAAGGATTCTTGAAGTGTTTTTGTAAGGTTTTTCTTATGGTGTTTAAGTGATGTTTTTATGGCTAGATCTTCATGGATACTAGCTGAATGGTTATGGAGTTTCTTAAGAGTGTGTTTTAGTTAAAGGAAATGTGTAGTAAAATGAAAATGGAATGGAGTATAAATGGTGGTGTAAAAGGTGTATAAGTTTGTAATTTTGTGAAAAAATCTTTTAATCATGTGAAATTGTCATACTAGATAACAAAAGTAGTTACCTTATACATAAGGCATTGAACAAGGGCTGGTTGGTGGTGATTTGATGTGTATATACCAATAGTAAATACGTATAGAGGTTAGGTATGATACGAGTACATGTACTCTAGATATACGTATAGAAATTTTGTGAAAAATGGAATGAGAATTCAAATATAGCTATCTTTTGTGAATACACTTATATTGTTTTATGTATTTAAGTCCTTAAAAAGTGATTAAATACATTACTTATACGATATATGTATAAACATTATAGGTCATAAGTATTTATGTCAAATAACGTTACGTATGGTTATCGTTTTAAAAACTTAAGTTAGTAGTTTCAAAATATACTTGTAACTTATTGTTATTAATACAAAATGAGGTATTAAAACATTCTTAGATCATGTTAAATATGTATATATACATATATATACACAAACGTATAATTATCATATATTGTATAGTTCGTGATATCATCGGTCAAACTAGACGGTCAAACGTTGTGTAAAACTCTTTTCGAAGACATAAGTCTCAACAATTTGGATTGCTTGTCATGTTGGTAAGGTTTAATTTATGTAAATATTAATCTTATAAGTATAGAATGATCGAAAAAGTGCGGGTCATTACACTAGTCAATCTTTTTCGCATTTTGAGACTTTTCGGACAGTCCACTTTGGCGCGCCGCGCCCCTATATGGCGCGCCGCGCGGGTATGCTGCACAGGATTTTTTTTTTATTTTGTATTTTCGGTGGTTTGGTCGAGGGTTGGTTTGGGTTGTTACAAGTGGTATCAGAGCATGGTCTAAGGGATTTAGGTGACTTGAGATAGGCGCTAGACTTAGACTTTTTGTGTGTGCGCTATGCGGGACTTGTAGGACTTTGGGTCGGATCGGGATTGGTTTGTGCATAGGTTTATATAAACTAATCATGCGCTATTCGTTATGTATGTTTAGCGAGCATCGAGCGAGATGGACGTTGTACTAGCAAGTTAATGCGACGTGCTCGCGTAACAATGATTAGCTACCATTGTTACGGGCGCAAATCGTGTCGAACAAGCAATGTACGACGACTGTTGAGCAAGATGGGGTAGTGTGGTGTATATGTATATACATACGAGTTATGTCTTTTGTTTCGCCGCTTAACCTACTTCGTTTTATAGAATGAAGACGAGAAACGGACCCGATCATGATAACGGAAGTACAAGTGAGGACGCCGAGTTTTCGGCCAAGGTTGAGGCAGTCTTTAAAAAGTTAAAAGCGGATTTTCTTACGGACGTCCGAAAAGTCTTCCAAGATTCGGTCGATGGGCAAGTGACCGATTTGATAAATGAACGAATGAAGGCCACTATCGAAGAGGCCCTTGATGCTAGAAACATTTATCCTCGTGGTGAAGGAGGTGAAGGAAGGCGGGACTTCCACTACAAGAATTTCAAGGACGCTCAACCCCCGATGTTTAATGGGGTACGAGATCCTTTAAAAAGTACATGTTGGATCTCCGACATCGAGGGAGCTTTCCGTACCTCGGAATGTCCTCCCGAGAAGAAGGCGAGGTATGGCTCTAGCATGCTACGAGAAGAGGCTAAGTTATGGTGGGATGATAAAATCAACTTGTATGGTGAGGAACAATGTATGGGCTTGACGTGGGAAGAGTTTAAGAAGGAGTTTTTCAAGGAATACCGAACTTCTTCCGATCTCGATAGAATCCGGGACGAGTTGCACCATTTGCAACAAGGCTCAATGGACTTAGTTACTCTTAAGTCTACATTCTTGGCAAAGACTCGTTTTTGCCCGGAATATGTTGGTGACGATCATAAGCTCATGAAGGATTTCTACCGTACTTTGAATGATGAGTACAAGGGGAAGATTAGTCGGGGTATGGCTAAGTCTTTTGATGAATTGTTCGAGTTGGCTCGGGGTTTTGAGCCGGAGGTTCCAAGAAAGAGTGATTTCATGTTTTTCAAAAGAAAATTTGAAGGTTTTAGTTACTCTAACGCCTCAAGCAAGAAGAGCAAGAGCAAGAGGGGGGCCGAAAGTGTCAATAGTGCAAAGAAGGGCACTACCGGCGGGTTTTCTTATACGTGCTACAATTGTGGGCAACCGGGTCATATGGCTCGTGAGTGTTCGAAACCACGTTCCGGGAACAAAGTCACTTGTTTTAATTGCGGCAAAGAAGGGCATAAGAAGCCGGAGTGTCCCGACTTGCGAAACGACAATGTGAAACGGTTAGAGAAGGCGGCGGGTACGGCTAGGGGTCGCAACTATTTGATGACCAATGATGAATCCAAACAATCGCACGAAGTTGTCTCAGGTACTTACATGGTTAATTCTAATCCGGCAAGGATTCTTTTCGATAGCGGTGCAAATTTGTCGTTTGTGTCTCCTAAATTTGTGCCTAAACTTAATAGACCGCTAGCTAAGTTAAGTCGTCCGATAGAAGTCGAAATAGCGGACGGCAAGACGGTGCTAGTGGTTGATGTGTGTGAAAATTGTGATGTTGTTTTTGGTGCTGAAACCTTTAAAATTGATCTTATTCCAATGACCTTGGGCGACTTTGATATTGTCATTGGTATGGATTGGCTCGATCGTTATAGAGCCAATATTGCATGCCATGATAAGTTTATTCGTGTGAAGACCCTAAGTGGGGAAGAGTTAATTATTCATGGTGATAAGCGAAGGAGACCGGTGTCGATATGCACTTTTGCACGGGCACGTCGTTTTGTTGTTACCGGTGGCATGGCTTTCCTTGCTCATGTTGTTGATACTCGCAATGAGCCACCACCTATTCGTGAAATTCCGGTTGTTAGTGAATTCGAAGACGTTTTTCCGGACGAATTACCGGGTGTTCCGGCGGAAAGACAAGTTGAGTTTCGTATTGAGTTGGTTCCGGGAGCTACTCCCATTGCTAAAACTCCTTATCGTTTAGCACCAACGGAAATGCAAGAGTTGTTAAATCAAACCCAAGAGTTGCTCGAGAAGGGTTTTATTCGACCGAGTGCTTCACCATGGGGCGCTCCGGTGTTATTTGTGAAGAAGAAAGATGGTAGTATGCGTATGTGCATTGATTACCGTGAGTTGAATAAAGTGACGATCAAGAATCGTTATCCATTACCTAGGATTGACGATTTATTTGATCAACTTCAAGGTGCAACGTATTTCTCTAAGATCGACCTACGGTCCGGCTATCACCAAATGCGGGTCCGTGAGGAAGACATAGAGAAAACGGCTTTTCGAACGCGTTACGGGCATTATGAGTTTGTAGTTATGCCCTTTGGTCTTACGAATGCACCGGCGGCATTCATGGATCTTATGAACCGAGTGTGCCAACCTATGTTGGACAAGTCAGTAATAGTGTTCATTGACGACATACTAGTCTACTCGAAAAGTATGAACGAACATGAACATCATTTGCGTAAAGTATTGAAGACGCTACGAAGGGAGAAGTTGTATGCAAAGTTCTCCAAATGTGAATTTTGGCTAAGGGAAGTTCAATTCCTTGGTCATATCGTGAACGAAAACGGGATTCAAGTAGATCCGGGAAAGATCGAAACGGTGAAGAGTTGGGGACGACTGACTACGCCTACGGAAATCCGAAGTTTTCTCGGATTGGCCGGTTATTATCGTCGGTTTATCCAAGACTTTTCTAAGATTGCTTCTCCATTGACGAAGTTGACGAGAAAGAATGCTAGGTTTAATTGGGAGAACGAGCAAGAGATTGCTTTTCAATTGTTAAAAGAGAAGTTGTGTCAAGCTCCGGTGTTAGTGTTACCGGAAGGTGTTGAAGACATGGTGGTTTATTGTGATGCTTCCTTAAATGGTCTCGGGTGTGTTCTAATGCAAAGGGGTAAGGTTATCGCTTATGCCTCTCGACAATTAAAGGAACATGAAACGAGGTATCCGACTCATGATCTTGAGTTGGCAGCGGTAATGCATGCGTTGAAAATTTGGCGCCATTACTTGTATGGTGTCAAGTGTACGATTTATTCGGATCATAAGAGTTTGAAACATCTCTTTAATCAACGAGATTTGAATTATCGCCAACGTAGGTGGATGGATGTGGTGAAAGACTACGATTGTGAAATACTTTATCATCCGGGTAAGGCGAATGTGGTCGCGGATGCGTTGAGTCGAAAGAGTCAACATCCGGCGATAAAAGTGGGGTCGTTACGTTTGATTATTACCAACGATTTTCTTGAAAAGCTTGGTGAGATTCAAATAGAGGCTTATGTTCACAACAAGCATACGGAGCGAATCGTGGGCCAATCGGAGTTTATTACTATGGGTCCGCGTGGGTTGTTGTCCTTTCAAGGAAGGGTGTGGGTGCCTAAGATGGGTGATTACCGACGAGTGTTACTTGATGAAGCACATAAGTTAAAATACTCCATTCATCCGGGCGCGACGAAAATGTACCTTGACTTGAAGAAAGATTATTGGTGGCCGGGCATGAAACGTGATATTGTGAAGTATGTTGAGCAATGTGTCACGTGTTTACAAGTAAAAGCCGAACACCAAAAGCCGTATGGTAAGTTGCAACCATTAGAAATCCCGAAATGGAAATGGGAGCACATTACCATGGATTTCATTACAAAGTTACCTAAAACGGCGAGAACCCAATTCGATTCGATTTGGGTTATAGTTGACCGATTGACAAAAAACGCTTTGTTTCTTCCCATTAAAGAAGCGATATCGTCGGAGACCTTGGCTAAGTTGTTTATCAAGGAAGTGGTCTCGCGACATGGGGTTCCTATATCTATTATTTCGGATCGAGATACCCGTTTTACATCTCGGTTTTGGGAAAAGTTTCATGAAGATATGGGTACGCAATTGAAGTTGAGCACGGCGTATCATCCTCAAACGGACGGTCAAACCGAACGTACGAATCAAACTTTGGAAGATATGCTACGAGCGTGCATCATTGACTTCGGTGGTAGTTGGGATGAGCATTTGCCTTTGGTGGAATTCTCGTACAATAATAGTTATCATACTAGTATCGGGATGCCACCTTACGAAATGCTTTATGGGCGTAGGTGTCGAACTCCCGTTTGTTGGGGAGAAGTGGGTCAAAGAGAGATCGGGAGTACCGATTTGGTTTTAGAGACCAATAGCAAGATCGATTTGATTCGGGAACATTTGAAGAAGGCTCAAGATAGGCAAAAGTCGTATGCCGATAGACGTAGGCGATTGATTGAGTTCCAAGAAGGCGATATGGTGATGCTTAAGGTTTCACCATGGAAGGGTATTATTCGATTTCGAAAACGGGGAAAGTTAGCTCCTCGGTTTATTGGGCCATTCAAGGTTTTAGCTCGTGTTGGTGAAGTTGCATATCGATTGGAATTACCCGAAGAGCTTGCGGGGATCCATAATACATTTCATGTTTCCCACCTCCGTAAGTGTCTTGCGGATGATTCCTCATGGAAGCCTTTAGACGAGATCGAGCTAAACAACAAGTTAGAATATGTCGAGGAACCGATTGCTATCCTTGATGAGAAGGTGAAAATGTTGAGAAATAAAGAGGTGAGAACTTTCAAGGTTCAATGGCGACGAAGTAAAGGTTCCGAGTTCACTTGGGAGCCCGAAGAGTTCGTGTTAGTTTATCTTCCCTCGTGTCATGCGGCTTGGATTGCGAGGACGCAATCCGAATAAGTGGGGGAGAGTTGTAAGACCCGAATATTTGTAGTGTATATAAGTGTAATGTTCGATACTTGAAACGGGGTTTTGGTTATATATTTAAAAGCAAGAAAGAAGCTGAACTGGAGGTGTCGCGCGCCGCGCGGCCTGGTGGTGCGCCGCGCCATCTGTCTGCGACAGATTCTCCTCTTCTTTTAAAATAGATATTTTGAGGGCATTTTGGTAAAATCACCTTGGGGTCCGAATTAAAGGCCTTAGGATCAGTTTGGTGAGCTCATTACTTCATTTCTCAACCACCAAACATCATCCATTCATTCTAGAGAGAGAGGGGGTGGTTAAGTGTGAGAAAGCTTAAATCGGGGAAGAAGAAGCTCATTTCGGGTTAGAACTCGGGAGTTAAAGTTGTTCATCTCCTCCTTAGCTACGTTTTGATTGTTGTGGTAAGCCCTAAACTTGATTACCTTAGTTTAATGTGTTTAAGGGTTAGGGTTTGGGTTAGTATTGCACATAAAACCCATTTGTGAGTAATTTGGGGTTTTTGGGTAAGTTTGGGTCATGAAGACCCAATTGGTGACTAACTTAGGGTTTTGAAAGGGGTAAATGGTGTAAATGGGTCTTAAAGACCTAAGTAAATACTAATACACTTATAGTTAATGTTTGTGAGTGTGATTTGGGTTGTGGGTGACCCAAATGGGTGTGTTGACCTAGAAATGGGTCAAGTGGGTCTTTGATGACCTAGGTTGTCTTGCATGTATGAAAACGAGTTAACTTTGTGGTTAAAAGTGTGTTAATACCTTAATTGGCTAAAGTTAGGGTTTTTGGTGAAGTTAACCCATTATTAGGGTTAAAGGTGCAAAATGGGTCGGGATTGCACTTAGGGTCAAAAGACTCTAGATTGTTAAGTGAGTTGCTTGACCGACTTGAGTTGTGAATTGATTATGTGCTAAAATGTAATAGGTACGTTACATTGACGTTGCAAGTTCGGTTATCTTACATGAAGACTTCGAGGTGAGTGGGATAATTATATGCGTATGTATATAATGTATCTATTTGTTGTAGCGTGAAAGGTGTAGTGTCGAGGTGTTAAGACACCACGTTTCACGTGAAGAGTGTAGCATCGAGGTGTTAAGATGCCACTCGGGTGTAGCATCGAGGTGTTAAGATGCTACCTAGGAGTGTAGTGTCGAGGTGTTAAGACACCACTCCGTAAAAATAATGAGTGATGCATCGAGGTGTTAAGATGCCACTCGGGGTGATGTGCCGAGGTGTTAAGGTGTCACCCTAGGGGTTAGTGGTGCGAGGTGTTAAGTGCCCTAACGGATGTTACGAACACCGATGGCGTTTTCGCGAGCGCCGTTCCCTTGTACTATTGGTTAACCATGGTTATTTGTGTTGTAAGCATATTATATTATTCGAGTTATATTTATATGCGGATGTTATGCTAGCTTGGGGGTATTGGTGAATTATAGCTTGTTATTGCGACGGTAAGCTAATGTTGTTTGCTAGCGCGTTTGCGGTTGTGTAAGTGTATGCAAGTAGGTATAATTATATATGTATTCGTATAATTATTGCATTCACTAAGCTTTGCTTACCCTCTCGTTGTTTACCATTTTATAGGTTCGATTTTGGACAAAGGTAAGGGCATCGTTTTGGACTAGAGATCCCGCTTGATGCTAGGGGGACGCTTTTGGCTTTAGTAGCTCTTGAAGTTTGACCGATAGTTGGGTAGTTTAATCCCAAACGCCATGCTCATTGTGTAGTTTGGAACTTAAACTTTTTGGTGGTCGAAACTCGTAAATTGTATTAAACTCGTAAAACGGCCGTTGTGGGCCCCGCCTGTAAAACATTGATTTTATATTTGAAACAAGTTAGTTTTACATATTTGGATGTATGGTAAAAAGCGTTTTGTCTAAATGTGTCGGGAACTAGTCAATCTTTTTCGCATTTTGAGACTTTCCGGACAGTCCACTTTGGCGCGCCGCGCCCCTATATGGCGCGCCGCGCGGGTATGCTGCACAGGAATTTTTTTTTTATTTTGTATTTTCGCGTGGTTTGGTCGAGGGTTGGTTTGGGTTGTTACACTAATTTCCAAATCTATCTATTCGTTTTTTTTTTTTTTTACTTATTCGATATTTATAGATAATGGTTTAATAATTAATATTTATTTATAATTACATTAATTATAATCCAAAATAATAATAATAATAATAATAATAATAATAATAATAATAATATTACAATTTTGTATTAAATGATAACATTTATTGTATATTCATTATATCTATATTTTACATATATTACAATGTAATAATTCTTAATAACCATCATATATATATATATATATATATATATATATATATATATATATATATATATATATATATATATATATATATATATATATATATATATATATATATATATATATATATATATATATATATATATATGTATATATTTTTATAATTTTTAACATCCATGTTCGTGAATCGTCGGGCACCGTCAAAGGGTAATAGATTATATGAATATAGATTTCAAAACTTTCGAGACTCGATATTACGGATTTTGCTTATCGTGTCGGAATCATATAAAGATTAAAGTTTAAATTTGGTCGGAAATTTCCGGGTCGTTACACCTTTACCTCATTTTCAATTGAAGTAATAGGTTAAAACAAATCACAATTCAAAAGAAAAAAAAAAGCGCTAATTGCTAAAAATGATATAAACCTGTTATGGGTTAGTTCCTATAGGTATGAATCACAATTCACATTTACATATTAACTAATAAACCTAAATGTTATGGGTTAGTTCCTATTGGTATGAATCACAATTCACATTTACAATTAGTGACTTTTCACCTTTTTTTAAAATTTTTTTAACTAAATTTCATATTACAAAAAAAGCCCCCCTTACTTTTAAAAAAAATTCAAATCCAACCCCCAAACAGGGGGATAAAGTATCAAATAACCATTTTCAGAAAAAATCTTAAATAAACTCCACCCAAATATTCAACGGGTCATATCTTCTAACTCGCAACGAGTTAAATTTTTCCGACACCATCTTTAAACTCGAAATAATTTTAGGAACACAATGTCACTAGCTATACGCAAAACGGACGCTTTTTTAAAAAACGCTAAATATTTGGGGTACTTTTCATAGACGTTGATTTTGCGTTAAATTTTTAAAAGTCGACAATTCCATAGCGAAACGCGGAGATGCACATATATTGTTAATTTAAAATAACATGTATATCTCTCACGGGTTATACCTTTTAGTTCGACTCGAGTTGCGCTTCAACGACATCATCGTTAGCCACAAAATAATTTTACTAAACACAATAAAATAAATTGAAAACCGAACCCCCGGCGCGAAGCGAGGGTTCGATAACTAGTTCACAACTATTTATGAAATACATGAGATTTATACTCTAGTTGATCATTTATTGATTTATGCTAAGTATATTTTTCTTTCTTGTATCAGGTACTCCTTCAAGTTTAAAGACGACTAAAATTTGCCTAAAACTATTCAATCCCCTACAACTATATATCTCACTTCTATTTCTTGTGAGGCACCATAACAGAAAAAAATGCTCAATATACTATTTGAGCCGAGTTATCACTAGTTGCGGACAATGTATATAATTATAAATGGATATCAAATATATTAGTCATTGTTTCTTTAAATTGAACGAGGAGTTATTTTTAATTCTTAATAACTGACGATTGATTGGTGAAGATATAGCATTTTAGTCATAACTTGCAATCCATAATGTCAATATTTGAAACTAGAACACATTTTAATACTACCTGCAACTGAGATCATAAAAGATCGAGATGGCTCAAAATATATTTATCAGGACTTAATGGCAAATCACATCACAATGATAAATTGATGAAATATCGGAAACCACTTTCAAGCATTGTATTCTAAGAAAAACAAACAAAGAAATCATTACATTAACCTCGCTAATGTGGTCCAGCGGTTGGTAGTCTAACTCCTTTAGAGGAAGTCAGAAGTTCGACCCCCGTTGCATTTGCACGTAACACACACGTTCGGGTGGAAACCCGAACCCGATCAACGGTACCCAGGGAACATATCAATTCGGGCAGTGGTCCGGGTAGAGATCCGTGAACGAATCCGGTAAAACTTCCCTATAGGGTCAATATATACCTTTAAAGAAAATCATGTCATCCATAAAGATTGAACCCATGACCTCTCCCTATCCCATGACACAAAGTACATGGGGAGAACCGTTGGACTATGCCCGCAAGTTCCCGTTGACTACATATTAAAAACACAATTTCATCCCTGCCATGAAGTATCCACCAATGGCACCTTTCTCATATCGTTTGAGAGTAAAGGTGAGGGGGGCTTTACTTGGTTTTGCCCTTAGATCGGTTTCAAAGTTTCCTACCGGGCAGCGATGATGGCGGGGTTATTATCGCTGCATCGGCATAGTCGAAACGGGAGATGATCGCAATGGATGGTTTAATCCCCCTTGGATGATTCCAATCGCTGTTAAAAAAAAAAAAAAAAGAAGCTGTCAAGTGTACCCTTTGAAACTCAATGCATCATTATCTTTAATTTAGAATCTGAGACTATAATTCCCTTGTCGCTAAAGAAGAATGAGAATTGATAAAGTTTTCTTGAAGTTTTTTGTACCATCAGTCAATCAAATTTTTTCTATCCATTTAGAACCGGATGTTAAAACAGGTAAACTCTAGTTTCGTTGAGTGAATCCCAAAATGCGTACGAGCAACACAAACTCAATACCCTTCTGGTCATTCTCAAAAGCAATTATGCACTGTTATCCATGTTATGTAGACACAAAAAAAGAGTCCACACGGAACTCTTTCATGTAATTTGGGGTTTTTTAATCTTTTAAGTGTGTGTTTAGATGAAACTGGCTTGTAGTTGGAGTTGGAACTTGTAGCCGGAAATGGAAGCTGAAGCTTATTTTTTAAGCTAGAAGTTGGAGCTTATGTTTTATAAGTGTTTGGTAAAGTAGATAGAGCTTATGTATGTAAAATAACTTAAAGAGACAAAAAATAAATGATAAATAATAATTTAGGGGCTAATAATGTAATTTTACTTTCATAAACTTTCTAGCTTATTTTCTTAAGCTAATTCAACTAGCTTATTTTTTCAGAACTTATTTTTTTCATAAGCTCTGGAATATTTTTCTACCAAATAAAACTAGAAGATTATGAAAAAATATTTTTCGACTCCGCTGGGCTGCAACATTGCACTGAATGTTATCTCTGACATGAAGTATCCACCCAAGTCGCCTTTCGCTTAGTGCAGAGGCAACGGGGAGGGGGAATTTTACCGATCATGCCCTCGGATTGGTCCGGGTTTCCTCCAGGGCAGTAGTTGGGGGCGGGTTATGCAACTACGGGAGATGAACGCGAGAGTGGTTAATTCCCTCCTGAGTGATCCCAAATTGATAGTAAAAAAAAAAAAAGCTTGTGTGACAAATATACCCTCAAATCCCCTCACAATATATATATAATTCCACTTTTTACCAAAAAGAAAAAGTAGTCTTGAAGCAAATAAAGTCTAATTTTTAATTGATGGCTTGTACTTTGTAGGGAGGTAATAATCACTTGCACATATCTGTACACGGAATGTTGTGAATTGGTTTAAGCTACGGTCACATTTATGTACATGTACAATTTCGTTATGCCAGCAAATCAGCAATCCTTGAAGTAGCAGGGACTTTTTAAAATAAATAAATTAATGAACTATGGTAAATAGAGAGAGTAACTCGTAATTCAACATTTAACTTTTAAACGATACTACTTACTACTCGTAATTTATTATAGACTCTGCGACTATTCAAAGTTATCTCATTTATAATTATTGAAAATAAAAAATAAAAAGTAAGAAACAAATCAAGAAAACTATTTCAATGTAACATAAAAATAAGGCTGATGATAAATTCAACAAGTTTTTTGATAAATTCACTCACATTATACATAGTTTATTTGTACAGTACAAAATGTTAATACACAGTTTAAGTGAATTTATCAAAAAATTTGTTGTATTTATTACCACCCTAAAAATAAGTTCTTGCTAAAGTGTTTCTATGTGGAACACGTCAAGCTAAGTTGCATTAAATAAACACGAAAAATTTAAGTTAATAATATTATTTTAATAAACATTATTTCATACAAGTTTATATTTAAAAAAAAATAAAAAATCAAGTTTATCTATTGTTGCTTAACGTTTTTCATAGGTACATACGTTAGAAAAAACCCCTATAAATAATGTCATTATCTAATTCAAGTAAATTATATTATACGTAAATAAAAAGTAAAACTAAAAACATTTATAGATATAGATATTAGATATAGATATTTTAAAAAAAATAAAAAATCCTGAAAATAGCAGCAAGTGGATGCAAAAGATATTTAAGTGCGTCACACTCCCCGCGTTTGATCCATTCTACTTTTGCATCACTGGGCGCAACGAAGCCGATAAATCCAGCCGCCCAAGTTTTTCAGTCACGGAATAACTCCTTCTATTTATCTCATTTGTACATTTTGTCCCCCTTAACTTTGTTTTTAGTGAAAGTTACACCAAAAATGTCATCCACTCATTTTCGACAAGTTGACATCATAATCATATCAGACAAGAAAACCCAATTGATAATTTTTTTCGTATCTTTTTTTACATGCTTTATTTATTCGTATATATAAAATTTTGAGATGTAAAGAGATGTATGTTTTACTTTTTCTGTTTTTCTGGTTGATCTAAAGAGATGTATGTTTTACAACCCATGCTTATAAAATGACAAATGAGTGGAATTGATCAAGTCAAAATTGACTTGAGTGCAGTGATGTAAGATGACTAATCTTCGGAAGTGGTTCCTCCGGTAGATGTGATGGATGTGAGGGGTGTTGTAGTGGTTGACTTTTGCCGAGCCTCCAAGGTGAACTTAAAAGAGTGATCAGCAATGGTAAGTGCGTGTTGGTTAAAATGTTAAATGCTTGATTGTGGTTAGTATTTATAGGCATAAGATTGACGGTTACCAAGGATAACTACCATCAGCCTACTAACCCACGATTACCACTCCTGGAATCCTCTAATCATGCCCACTACCTACTCCACGTTCTCCTAATTTATCGGAAGGGCGAACAACTGAGTAAACCAAGTGTCATTAACGGTACGCTACGGGTAGCGTAGCGTAAGGATAACCGTGGTTTGAAGACAAGGTTGACTTGATAGTACTGTTAGCCAAGGAGTTAAAGAATCCAATTGTACAGTTAGCAGATACGCCATGCGTCTCACGTGACGCCCATGGCATGACGTACGTCATTAAGTCCCCCCAGTTTGGTTGAAATCAAATTACCTTTGATTGTAACCAAACTAAGAAGAGTAAAATATTATAAACGACCATCATTACTGACACGCCAAAATCGTCAAATCATGTTCCCCCATAGGGCCTACTAGGGGATGATGTCAGCAATCATCATTTTTACAGCTGTAAAAATGAAACGCCGCGAATCCAACGACTGTGGATCGGCCTTCCCAGGACACGTGTTCGATCAGGATCAAAGCCCACAAATCGGGCCCACGGTAAGTTTGCTCTATAAATACAACGTTTTTACCTCTTCATTTTTACACCTTTCTCTCCGCCTCCTAAGTATTTAAATAATTTCTTCTTTTACTTTCTTGACACGCGTGCCGCTTATTTTCAAAGATAAACAACTGTAAAAATGTCTAAGGCGAACGTAGCTACCGAAAATACAACCGTTACGTCAGAGCAGATGGAGAAATTCATAGAAGAATATCCGGTACTGCGAGACGTACCACGATGGTTGCGATTCCCGGGCAGCGTGTCGATGACCCGCCGCAACATTATTTTACACTATATTGGAAGGCGGTTGCGTTAGGCAACTTACGCTTCCCATTAAGCCCGTTTATAGTGTTTGTATTAGAGCACTATCACATTGGCGTTTCACAATTACATCCACACGCGTGGCAGCGTGTTACTACTTTTGAGATGTTCTTCAGGGGACAAAATAGACCAGCGAGTTTGAACGTGTTCCGAGTAACGTTCAAACTTACTGCGTCGGGAAAAGGGTGGTACACTTTCGAGAAAAAGTGTAACTTCACCACCAAGAAGTCTCCGTCCCTCCATGATTGGAGGGGCATGTTTTTCTTCGCTCATACCGACTTGCTGGGCGAAGGGCGTGCCCACCTCGCGCAATGGCATTCTGTGCGTCAATCTGATGTCTCCAAGACTCCAGACCTCGACCAGGGGGAGCAGGAGTTGTTCAATTTATGTAAGGACGCCACACTTGAGATGCGTCCTTACAGTGAGGTGATGCTGAAACTTTGCAACGTTCAACATTATTGGCCGCGAACGATAAGGTGCCATTGATCCTATGCGACGGAAGGGGTATGCTCTTCGTGCTGTAGCGTCTTTAAATTTGTAAGTGTTCTGTTCATACAATTTTTCTAACCCCATATAATCTTTTACAGATATGGAGTTTAACAGAGTTCTCGGCCGCCCCAATCTTGAAGGTATATCCTTCAAGAGATTTCCCAAGGCCAATCTTCCAGAAGGCCATCCTTTGAAGGATGGGAGCGTTGCAGCTGGGTCTTCCACCAACGTTGCCAGTGACGCGCCAACAACTCAACATACAACCGGCTCAACTCCCGCGACCAATCTTGATCCTATTTCCGTTGGCGCTCCTCACTTCAACCGGAGCAGCAACAACAGTGGAAATGCCACCGCTCTCCCCCCAACGTGACCGTCACGGCTGACAGTCACAAAAAGAAGAAAACAGCCCGCGAAGTTGTAGAGGGCAACTTGAAAATTTTTGAGGAGATTCCCAGCAAAGGTGGGTATTTTGAAAACCCTGATAATAACCCCGCTACGTCACCGGAATCTCAATGGGAGAAACTAATCAAGTTTGTTATTTCTCCAGGGTTACGCATGGGAGTCCCCACCGTCCATCTTTAAGATTCCTCCGACGCCCAAGGAAAGGCGTCGGAGAAAAATAAACTGACGATCTCGAACTCTGACGGCGCGTCCGGTCAACACTCCACTTCTCTGAAGGATCCTTTCTCTCCTGGCTTTAGGAAGCAGCCTACCTTCAGCCATTTGGAGACTATGTGGAACGTTCCCCACAGCGACGCGCTGTCGCAATTCAAGTATCTACAACGAATTTGCCCTCCGATGCTCTATGATGCAGTCAGGCGGATGCCCGATAACGCCGCTAGCCGCGCCAGGGTACAACATATTTATGAAGGGCTAGTGCTAACCCGCGACGAGATTCGGCAAACCATTAACCTTGATCAGCGCGCCCGTCGCGCAGAAACAAATGGTAAGGAGTTGAATGTTGAAATTGTCAAGGTCAGGTAGGAGCTGGAGCGGGTTAAGCAAACCGTTGCCGAGGCGGAGGGGAAAAAACAGCAGGCCCTAAGGGAGGCGTAAAAGGCTATCAAAGAAATGGCGGTGCGCGTCGAGAAAGAGCAAACGGCGCTGGCGGATCTGGAGGGCGCACAAAGAGCTGGCGGGGGAGAAAGCCAGCAAAGACCTCCTTGCCGCCGAGAACCAGGAGCTGTCCGCTGCCAATAAGAAGGCAGTAGATGATTTCCAAGAGCTTTGCACCCTCATCCCCTCCATCTTCTCCAAGGCCCTTAAGGCGCCGGAGGTTAAAGAACCGTTCCAGAATTTGTTCGACGCTACGAAAAAGGTGGAGCATTTCGACGCGTATACCATATTGATGGAGAATGTTGAAATAGCTGAACCAATTCCGGAGGCGATCCAAGAGATGGCGGATGGGGATGCCTACGATTTGCATGACACGGCGGTCAATGCTTGCGCGACAATTAAGGTGCCGTTCATCGAGCTGATTGGATCTACGCCGGACCTCGATTTGGCAAAAGTGAAGAGAATGATCCTGTAGTTGTAGGGATAGATGTAAATTTTGTAATTTTATTTCATATGTAATAGACTTCCAATATCAATGAAATATCTTTTCTTGTTGCATCTTTACCTTTTTATTTGGAACCGTCATAACTTGCTTGTGTGTATTAAAACGTGTGCATGTACGCTCCGTCGTCACGGTAGCATAGCGTTTTTCAAGGCGACACTTGATAATTGTCGACATTGCATTCATCTACTTAATGCTGGGATTAATGCGACGGATACGAAATCCGGAGGCATCCAGTTCCGAGCCAAGGCGTACCTCCAATATGCCTGGCGTCGTCAGTGCCGTCCAAGATTAGATGATGTCTTTGTTCATGGAATAAGTAACGTGAATGGTCTTACATTATTACATTCTTACGAAACACCGAAGTGCGGCCATAAACAGTTATTGATGTTTAAAGCTAAGGGGTATAAAATACTATTAAATTTTACAAGGAAATACTATTAAATTCGGTACAATTTTACACAAGATATTTATTTATTTATAGAATGGATATACTTAAACCTTGCTACAACACTTATAGGCAGTGTACCTAATCGTACAGTAGTGTAGTTTTTAGTAAGTCCGGTTCGTTCCTCAGGGAAAAATCTTTTAAACAAAGCTTAACGCTATATTAGTTTTAATTTATAAAAATACAAATATATATAAGTAATATTATTATTATAAAAGGGGGGTTTTTACCGTTTATTGACCGGTTTGTCGATTTTAAAACTTTAGTCGCAGTTAAAACCTAATGTAAAATATTAAATAAATAAAAGACTTAATTTAAATCGTAAAGTAAATAACGATAATAAAATTGCGATAAATAAAAGTGCGATAAAATAAAATTACGATAAAAGTACGATAATTAAAAGTGCAATTAAATAACAATAAATAAAAAGTACGATAATTAGAAGTGCAATTAAATATAAAATAAAGGAAATTAAATATGAAATAAAAGAATTATGCTTATTTAAACTTTCGTAATCATGATGTTTGAAGTGTTGATTTTAGTTTATTCCCATGGGTTAATTGTTCTTTGTCCTGGATTATTTAATATGTCCATACAGATTTGTCCATAATAGTCCATCAGTCATAAATATAAAGAGTGAAAGCCTTCGTCAAATTATTCTTATTCCCGAAGTCAAATATTCCAACTAATTGGGGATTCGAATTGTAACAAGGTTTTAATAATTTGTTTAATGAATACACCAGGTTATCGACTGCGTGTAAACCAAGGTTTTACTACTTTGTTAACAATTACACCAATTACCCTTGAATGTAATTCACCCCTGTTTCAACAAGTCTATTAACTATTAATCCAGTTCCGTGTCCGGTAAAATGAATAATTATTGGTATTTATAGATATCCCGCCCACCGTACCTAGTCAAGCGTATGTGGATATATATAAATACGTCAAATTATAAGTTTGTATATTAAATTAACAAGGTATTGTTTAGTTAATATAAAACCCATTAATAGCCCATAGTCTAATTTCCACAAGTGTCGTTCTTTTATCCAAACCCCAATTATGGTACAAAGCCCAATTACCCAATTTTAATATTTTTAGCCCAACATCATGATTACTTCGGTATTAAATAAGCATAATAATAACTTAGCTACAAGACATTAAATTAAAAAGGTTGAACATAACTTACAATGATTAAAAATAGCGTAGCGTTACACGGACATAATTTCGACTTACACCCTTACAACATTCGCTAACATACCCTTATTATTAGGATTTAAAATTAAAATTAAAATTAAAATTATATATATATATATTTACGTATTATGAGAGAAGAATAAAAAGGATGATTTTTACGATCAAAATGCGTTAGCTTTTATAGGCATTTTTGTCCAGGTAAGCTCCGCAACTCGCGGCCTTTTTGTTCTTCAAACTCCGCAACTCGCGGAGTTTGCATTTACAGCTCACTCCATTTTGGATCTTTACTTGCCGACGTTTTATTATATAAATATAATATATATATAATTTATATAATTAATTATATATTATATTATATTATATTTATATACATAATTAATTTGTAACTTTCGCTCCGTTGCGTCGTGCGTTGAGAGTTGACTCATGTCCCGGTTCCGTATTTTTGAACGTCCTTGCGTACAATTTAATATCTTGTACTTTGCGTTTTGAATTTTGTACTTTTGTAATTTTTAGACGTTTCTCATTGTAACATCCCAGGTAACACGTTCCCCGTAGCATGATATTGTCCGCTTTGTCCGTAGGCGCACGGATTTTTCTTGGCAACCACACACGACGAGCACTTTCCCAGGAGGTCACCCATCCTAGTAGTGCTCTCGCCTGAGCACGCTTAACTGCAGAGTTCTCATGAGATCTGCTGCGCTTGTGGTCCCAAAACGCGTCATGCTAGGAAAGGTCTCCACACCCTTATAAGGCATGCTTCGTTCCCCTCTCCAACCGATGTGGGACGGATGTAACACGGATGTTACAATCCTCCCCCCTAATGGGACACAGCGTCCTCGCTGTGCACGTTTGGTCCGGGGCCTGGCTCTGATACCATCTGTAACATCCCAGGTAACACGTTCCCCGTAGCATGATATTGTCCGCTTTGTCCGTAGGCGCACGGATTTTTCTTGGCAACCACACACGACGAGCACTTTCCCAGGAGGTCACCCATCCTGGTAGTGCTCTCGCCTGAGCACGCTTAACTGCAGAGTTCTCATGAGATCTGCTGCGCTTGTGGTCCCAAAACGCGTCATGCTAGGAAAGGTCTCCACACCCTTATAAGGCATGCTTCGTTCCCCTCTCCAACCGATGTGGGACGGATGTAACACGGATGTTACACTCATCAATAATTGGAACCTCTTTGATTGTATTTTGTACTTTTGAGCTTTTTGGTCGTTTGCGTCTTCAATTCGTCGAATCTGTCTTTTGTCTTCACCTTTTATTATTTAAACGAATATCACTTGTAAATAGGACAATTGCAACTAAAAGCTTGTCTTTCTTGAGGAATAATGCTATGAAATATATGTTCGTTTTTAGCATTATCAAATATTCCCACACTTGAGCGTTGCTTGTCCTCAAGCAATATAGTCTTGAAATACTAGAATCACTTCTTTATTCTTCACGCTTTGTACATCAGTGATTTCTTTACGGCGGTATAAACAATGGTAGTAACGATATGGTTTATAGTCCTACATGACTATAAAATTTAGATCCATTAAGGAAATTGGATCTTTATGAAATCATTTGATCTTTTGAAAATTAAATCTAGTTTTTACCCTAGATAAGTTTTCCGGAATAACCCTTCACCGATGTTTGCAAATTGTTTTTGTGGGTTTAGTGGGTTTCAGATTTGAAAATTTTAGCTCAAAACTTATGGTTTTGTGTCACCCACTTGCTAACCTTGTATTAGGAAAGCAACACGTCCAGTTTACTTGCTTCGTATATTACCTTTCGATAAACTACCATCCGGTTGTAAAGGATAGCGTTGAACAAGCAACTGTTAAGGCAATGTCCCCTGACATACTTTTAATTATGGTCTATAACGTGTCGGATGCAATTACTATCCTTTGTAGGAGCAATAGTAAAGCTCACCCTTATAATTTTCCGGTCTGGCACAAGGTCCTGTCTTCGACCATGCTATGCAACCACCGTTCTTACGGTTGACACCCGATTTAATTCAGGTGACCTAATGAATTTCAGGTGAATTCCTAGTATTTTACGTTCAATGGTAATGAACGCATTGAAAATGGATTTTCAGAAAACAAATCGGTTTGTATTTTTGATCAAAATATTTTCTCGTTCAAGCTCGAGTTTAGATATCATTGAATTCCATGAGTTTGTAATTCTCAATCTTTAAGGTCAATCTCTAGGATTGAGTAATATCAGTCTTAAAAGCTGATTTTTGATCTTTAAGGAGATTATCCTTTCTGGGGATCTGATTCATTAGTCTTATCAAGCTAATTTGCACGGTGTCTCCCCATTGTACGAGATAAATCCTTCTCATGGTTAGGATAAATCTGACCACTTGGCGACCCTGTTTTATGCTGAGGTCCGTGGATTTCCTGCTGATTTTAGAGATGACTTTTCTAGGTTTTTCGTCAACCTACAGCTGGTCTGGACGACAACTTCATGACCTAAATCAAGAAGCGCGTTTCTTTTTCGGAAGACTTTACTTCCTTTTAATGATGGAATTGATTCATCGTGTAGATCCATCTTTCTTACAGTAAATCGGGTAAAACTGTTTAGTTTAGTCTAACGCAAAAGTATTTTCAGTTATTTGTTACAGAAATATGTGACATATGTTTTAAAATAACTTGGTAATTTTTCTCACACTTGGCTTTTATTTTCCTTTTTATTGTCCTCTATTCCATTTTAAATGAATTTTAACATTTTGGTTTGTTTCTCAATTTATGTCCTTTCCGAGGTAACAATAATTTCGGTGTTAACACCTAGTTTTATCGTTAATAAATATGTATAAACATGATTTTGAGTTCATTTAATAGAAAATTTTGAAAATTTTTACTAGAATTGGGTAGTCCATATATAAGACTAGGGCTGTTCTTTATTATCAGAGAGCACTAGATTCTAATACAACTACTGCTTTACTAGTATTTTTAATGGTAACCAAGTGTATAAAGTAAAAATTTTAAAAATCCGAAAGAATTTAACCCCTTCCCACACTTAAGATCTTGCAATGCCCTCATTTGCAAGAAATCAGTAACAATTTAAATTATTGAGAGCGATTAGCGTAGAAAAATGATTAAATTTTACCAAAGTTTCCAAACATATTGTTGTTTGTGTTGAATGATAAATGGTGCACATCATTTGTTCATTCCGTCTTGTTGTTATTTCACATATATTTTGCATCTTGTCGTCAAAATTAGTTGCTTTTGCTGAACTTAATGTCAGTCTTTGAAAATGCGTTGTTTTACCCTGTTGTGTACATAAGATAAACTGCAAACATATATACATATTTTTGAAGTTTGGTATATTACCCCACATTCAAAAATTATTAAAATCTAATAAAAGTTAGAAAATTATAAAAACTATTACAATATCAACATAAGTGTTAAATGTAGTAACATTACAAAAATAAATAAAACTAAATAAACTAGGGTTGATACTGATACCAGTAGGGGTTCCATGCATAACCGTATGTGTTATAAAATGCTTCAGCTGGGTTATAAGTAGGATACGGTGGTTGGATCTCTATAGACCAGGGAGGAAATATGGGCGTTGGAGTAGGAATATAGTTTCTACCTATATGTTGGCAATGAGCTATGATTTGGTTTTGATGAACTTGCCAATCTTCAAATGCTCGATGTCTAGCATTTTCATACTCTTGTGAAGCTATAAACCTTTGCATTTCTGTCATTTCATTTCCCCCTCCCACATTACCTGGCTGTTGATTTCTCTCAACCTGTGGATGTCTTCCATTATATCTTACTGCGGCGTTATTTCGCATCTTCAAAACCTTAGCACCATGATATACATTTAAACCAATTGTATAGTGGGGTTCTGGTTCTTCGATTAATAATCCCCCCGACTTATATCCACATCGAGATACTCAGCAATTAATGTAATAAATATACCACCTCCTATTATACTGTGCGGTCTCATCCCCCTAACCATAGCTGATAAATAATAACCCACACAATATGGTATACTTACAGCGCTTTGTGGGTCTCGAATACACATGTGGTAAAATAAATCTTGCTCATTTACCTTTTCCTTATTTTTACCTCGCTGTGTAATCGAGTTCGCTAGAAACCTATGGATTACTCTTAATTCAGCTCTATCAATATCAAGATAAGAGTAATTTCCCCCTTTAAATCGGTGATGGCTAGTCATTTGACTCCATACACCATGCGTATCAAAATTTTCATCAATCTTCCTACCATTTAATATCAACCCTCGACAATCGGCAGATGCTAGCTCCTCAGGCGTATATATACGTAAGGCCTGAGCCATGTATAGTAGAGACATGTGGCGCATCGAACCTCCTAACAAAAATCTAATAAAAGTTCGATCGGTTAAACTAGTTACCTGATCATTTATTTCTATACTACACAATAATTCTTCACACCATACTTTATATACAGGTCTACGCATGTTGAATAATCGTACCCAATCGTTAAAAGTAGAATTACCATACCTCTGTGTAAGTAATTCTCTAATTGGCTCGGCCAATTCTACAGCTTCTAACGGTTCCCATTCTATTACCCTAGGTACTTCAACAGCTTTAGAATGAAGAGTATGCAAGCCCCTTTGGTATTTTGGATAATCTATCCAACGTCTGTCTAATCTCAAGTTCGGGTGCAAATTTTCCACGTGCATATCTGAAAATGTCATAACTGGATGAGGTATATCTTGTTTGTAATAGTTATCAACATCCTATTGTTCCGCATTCTCAGGAGGAGCAATGCGAGCTTGGGATGAAGATTCACCCCTTTCAGTCTGTAAAACACATCAAACAAATTTTTGTGCATCCAAATATGCATTAGTGTCAGCAAAATCATCAATCAAAATAATTACAATGACATGTTCAATTTATATCAAACTTATGCTTATTTTCATATTTTTATCAAATCTACACTTTTTCAAATAAGCATATACGAAATTGTTCGCTAAGTTCATAAGCATTCAACTCAAATAACATGTCAAAATAATCATTATTAGTAATTAAACAAGTTTCAAATGGCATTATCTCTCAAAAATCAAGTTCATGAATTTTAGACTTGAAAAAGTCCACTTTAATTCTCAAAAATCATGTTTAGGCTCAAAGTTTAGATCATTTAACTACCTAAACATGTTACACTACTTAATTTAGCAATAATTCATGACAAAAATCGGCCATAACCTGTTTATATCAAAAAGCCCCAAATTGCTCAAGAACACAAACCCTAGATTACTCAAAATTTGAAGTTTAAGGCTTCTAATCATGTTAAATAGCATCAATCTAGGTTATACAAGCACAATACATAAGCAATTTAAGTATAATTATACTAAAAAGCATCAAAATCGAATTGGGTATAAATTTGCTCAAGAACACTAATTTTCGGATTAAATGGTGTTTAGGTGTAGAAAATTACCGTTTTTCTTGAGTAATTCCTTGATAGCATCCTTCTCAACATGATTTTGTGAAAGATTTGATGAAAAATGGCCAAAAATTGCGGATTTGTGTGTGTTTTTTCGGGTGTTTTTCGCAGTAAATTGAGTTTGGTTATGTTGGGGACTGGTCTGTTCCAGCGTTTTATTTTTTTTCTGGAATTTTGGTCCTCCGCGAGTCGCGGTGAATTTCCTCTTCAAACTCCTCGAGTCGCGGAGTTTGTATTTTTTTTTTATAATAACTTAACTTATAAAATAATTAATTAATTAATTTTAAAATTTTGTTTCCCTTGTTATTTAGGACGAGGTCGTTTCGGAATAATGTCCTAGTCCGTCCCTCGACAAAATTTTAAAATTTGTCAATTTAAAGCGCAGTTTTAAAAGCAAAGATTTTTGGGTTTTTTTTTATAATGTTTTTGGCATACTTTAATTCAATAAGATTAAAAATAATGATAATAAAAGTTCTCGTCCCTCCCTCGGGTAAAGCAATTTCGGTTCAAAGACCTAGTCTTCAACTCACGACGAATTTTAAAAATCATATTTTTAACTTAGCGAAATAAAGTAAATATTTGTTTTTAAATTTACACCAAACTTAAATTTAAAATGTATAAAATAAAAAAAAAATTTCACACCAAACTTATTAAAAATTCATATTATAAATTCACATCAAACTTAAATTATATTTTTGTTTTTATACATACAAACTTATATTAAAAATATTAATTTTGCAAATATTTACAATTTTAAAAGTTTACAATATTTATTTAATATTAATTTATTAATTTTTTAAAAACATGGTAAAAATAAAATTAAAAATCTTTTTGGCTTTTATCCCACTTTAATCAATCAAATATTATCAAAAATATGCGCCTCTCTTTTCGGTAAAGTAATTTCGGTTCCATGACCTAATTTAACTCATGACAAATTTTTGAAATATTTTGAGTTGATTGATTAAAGATATTTATATCTTAAGAATAAACGTTAAATTTCGCAGTGATGTAATAAATTTTTGTATGATATCAATAATTTCGGTCGCAAGACCTAATTTCATCGAATACCAATTTAATACTTTATAGCGAACAAATTAGCGTTTATTATCAAAAGGTTAAAAATAAAAATAAAAATAAAAACTGTACAGACTTACCTGTGAAATAGATTTCTTAATGATATGCTCTAGCCCATTCATAAGATAGTCGGACTAATTGGTTTTCCATGGCTACATAGGCGTAACCTCGAGCATTTAATGTTTTTTCTTCTAAACATATGAACGGTCCATCTCTGCATAAAGTAACAAATTCGGTATTTGAATAGGTTTGATTATTTGAACATTTACCTTCGTGTGACCATTTTCCGCATTTGTGACATTTTTCAAGGTGTCGTGCTCTCCTTTTCGCTGCGAATTTTAATTTTCCTTTACCAAATTGTAACTTATTATCTTCGCATCTGGATTCTTTTCTTACTCCGTCCAATTTACCTCTGATTAATGATACTATTTCACTCGGAAGTGTGTCATTATTACGTTTAGGGATCAAAGCGCGTAGCATTAGACCATGGTTTAGTTCACAGGAAGTCTTCATTTCGAAAAACCTAAAAAAAATTAAAATTCAGAATGGGGGGAGAAGACTAGTTCTTTAGGGTCTACTAGGGAAAGACCATTCGGGTTCCATTTTCGAGAACTACACGAAAACAGAAAATCTAACTCTAACAGAAATACATAAACCTCCCTACACTTAGTTGATATTGTGATTAACATTATTTTCAATTGAATCATCAACAACTTGTATATCTTTGACTTTTACTTCAATCCATTTGTTGATTTCCTCCGTAACTTTCACAAATTCAACTAACATCGCCTTTTCTTTTGGCGATAAATTGGATACTAATCGGTTACATAACTTAAAGTTTCCTTTAATCTTAGCATCGTGAATCCGTTTATAAAGTTTCTTCGTTGAACTGTTAAAAATGGGTTCATCTAATTTCGTATCATCAACGGCATTCTTTGTGATTGGATCATCATTAAGTGTTTCTTCATCTTCCCCACACTTATGCGTTTTTATTGGTCTAACAGTTTTGGTTGGTGGAGATCTAAACTTTCGGTTTACAAAGGTGATCGATGTATCACCATCCCTAAGTGTCATTCTACCTTCTCTTACATCAATGAATGCCTCGGTGGTTGCTAAAAATGGGCCACCTAGAATTAGAGGAATATCAGGGTTTTCCTCCATATTAATCACTATGATGTTTGCAACAAAGGTCAAACTTCCCACGTTAACAAGTAAATTATTTGCTATTCCAACCGGGTGTTTAATGGTTTGGTCAAATGATTGAACACCTATTTTGGTTGGTTTTAATTTACCCATGCCTAATTTTTTGTATAAGGAAAGAGGCATAATATTTGCACTTGCTCCTAAATTTGCGAGTCCATTATATACAGCACCATCATTAAGCAAGCAAGAAATGATAAATTCACCCGGGTCTCCTGCTTTAGTAAGTCGAGTTGGTTTGTAAACCTTTTTCGGGTGTTCTTTTCTTGGTTCTTTCACTTCTATTTGAACTTCTTGTTCGCATTTTTCTTCGTTTCTTGGAATGAGAGGTTTGTATAAGAATTCTTCTTCATCACTCAAATTTGACTCCTCCCTATATTCCAATTTTGAGTTTTCATATGTTGTTGATAACATATTTATGTTTTCATTTTGAAGGTTTTCTTGGGTGGTGAAATTATGATTAACTTCATTGTCAACTTCCATCGGACCATGTATGTAATGTTTAACTCTGTGACCATTAACTTTAAATTCAATCCCATTTGAATTTATTAATTCTACTGTTCCGTATGGGAAAACTCTTTTGACTATGAATGGTCCAGACCATCTTGATTTCAATTTTCTAGGAAATAGCTTGAATCGTGAATTGAAAAGAAGAACTCTGTCGCCTTCTTTAAATTCTTTTGAACTTCTGATTCTTTTATCATGCCATTTCTTCATTCTTTCTTTATAGATTAACGAATTTTCGTATGCTTCATGTCTTAATTCTTCTAATTCATTTAATTGACTTAACCGTAAACGTCCAGCTTCATGTAAATCAAGATTACATGTCTTCAAAGCCCAAAATGCTTTGTGTTCAATTTCTACTGGAAGATGACATGCTTTTCTGTAAACGAGTCTAAAAGGTGTGGTTCCAATTGGAGTTTCGTAGGCTGTTCTAAAAGCCTAGAGTGCATCCTCCAATTTAATGGACCATTCCTTCGAATTTGATCCTACGGTTTTCTTTAGAATACGTTTTAAAGCTCGGTTGGTATTTTCAACTTGTCCACTTGTTTGTGGATGATATGCGGTGGAGATTTTATGAGTTACTCCATATCTTTTAAGAACTTTCTCAAGTTGATTATTACAGAAATGAGTTCCCCGATCACTTATTAAAGCTTTCGGTGTTCCAAACCTTGCAAAAAGACGTTTTAAAAAGTTGACTACAACTCGTGCATCGTTAGTTGGGAGAGCTTGTGCTTCCGCCCATTTAGATACATAATCAATGGCTACGAGAATGTATAGATTATTATGAGATTTTGGAAATGGACCCATAAAGTCAATACCCCAAATGTCAAATACTTCACATACTTGAATGACATTTTGTGGCATTTCATCACGTTGACTTATTTTTCCGGCCCTTTGACATGCATCACAGGATTTGCAAAGAAGGTGTGCGTCTTTGTAAATTGTAGGCCAATAGAATCCAGCATCATAAACTTTTCTTGCTGTAAGTTGAGGCCCATAATGCCCTCCTGTTGGTCCTGTGTGACAATGGTTTAAGATTTTACTAGCTTCATCTCCGAATACACATCGGCGTATTATTCCATCGGGACAACTTTTAAACAAATGTGGATCTTCCCAGAAATAGTGTTTTATATCACTAAAGAATTTCTTTCATTTTTGGTACGACAATCCTTTTTCAAGGAATCCACATACTAAGTAGTTTTCATAGTCTGCAAACCATGGAATTTTATTATAATCTATCTTCAATAGATATTCATCAGGAAAGTTGTCTTGTATGGCCGATTCATTTAGAACTTCTAATTCGGGATTTTCAAGACGAGAAAGATGATCAGCGGCGAGATTTTCTGCTCCTCTTTTATCTCGAATTTCAATATCAAACTCTTGTAATAGTAAGATCCAACGGATTAATCGTGGTTTAGCATCTTGTTTCGAAAATAGGTATCTAAGAGCAGAATGGTCGGTATAGACCACCGTTTTTGCTAGAACGAGATATGAACGAAATTTGTCAAAAGCAAAGACAATAGCAAGGAGTTCTTTTTCAGTAGTTGTGTAATTTATTTGTGCTCCTTGTAACGTCTTACTAGCATAATATATAGGTTGAAATCGTTTTTCAATCCTTTGTCCTAAAACGGCTCCCATTGCAAAATCACTTGCATTGCACATTAGTTCAAACGGTAGATTCCAATTTGGTGTTATCATGATCGGCGCATTAGTGAGTTTCTCTTTAATAATATTAAAAGATTTGATGCATACATCTGAAAAGATGAATGGAGCATCCTTTTCTAGGAGTTTATTCATAGGAGTGGCAATTTTAGAGAAATCTTTTGTGAAACGTCGGTAAAAACCGGCATGCGCTAGAAAACTCCTAACTCCTCTAACATTGGTGGGATGTGGAAGTTTAGCAATTACATCTACTTTAGCTCTATCCACTTCAATTCCTTCCTTTGAAATTTTATGTCCAAGAACGATGCCTTCTTTAACCATGAAATGGCATTTCTCCCAATTAAGTACTAGATTTGATTGTTCGCATCTAATAAGCATTCGTTCAAGATTAACTAGACATGTTTCAAATGTATCACCGAAGACTAAAAAGTCATCCATGAAAACTTTCATGCATTCTTCTATCATGTGGTGAAAAATCGCCATCATGCACCTTTGAAAGGTTGCAGGGGCGTTGCAAAGTCCAAATGGAATGCGTTTGTAAGCAAAAGTACCATAAGGGAACGTGAACGTGGTTTTCTCTTGATCTTCGGGTGCTATTGGAATTTGAAAAAATCCGGAAAATCCATCAAGAAAACAATAGTAACTATTTCCGGCTAATCTTTCCAACATTTGATCAATGAAAGGTAAGGGAAAGTGATCTTTTCTGGTGGTGTCATTTAATTTTCTATAATCAATACATACACGGCATCCTGTTACAGTCCTAGTAGGAATAAGCTCATTTTTCTCATTTGTGATGACAGTCATGCCACCCTTCTTAGGCACGCATTGAACTGGGCTTACCCATGGACTATCAAAAATTGGATAAATTAAACCTGCATCTAGCAGTTTAATAATTTATTTTTTAACTACATCTTGCATATTAGGATTTAGTCTTCGTTGGCGTTGCACATACGTTTTATGACCTTCTTCCATAAGGATTTTATGTGTGCAATACGAAGGACTTATTCCTTTAATATCATGAATTTTCCATGCAATGGCTGGTTTATGAGCTTTTAACACAGAAATGAGTTGTGATTTCTCATTTTCAGTAAGAGAAGACGATATTATTACAGGTAATTCAGATTCACCATGTAAATAAGCGTATTCCAAATGGTTTGGAAGTGGCTTTAACTCTAATTTCGGAGGTTCTTCTATCGATGATTTATATCGATATCTGTCTTCTTCTTTTAGCATTTGAATTTCTTCTATTGTTGGTTCATATCCATTAGCTGTTAGTTAGCTAATATTTCAGTTTCATTAATTGGTTCAGTTACTTCTCCTAAAGAACATTCTCCTGTTCCTTGTAATTCTGGAAATTCTTCTAACAATTCTGCATGTGAATCTATAGTTTGAATATAATAGCATGTATCATCTGCAGATTGTGGTTGTTGCATTGCTTTATCAACTGAAAAGGTAACACTCTCGTCCTCTATACTTAGGGTCAGTTTCTTACCAAACACGTCTATCATTGCTTTAGCCGTATTTAAGAATGGTCTTCCTAATATTAGAGGAACTTGAGAATCTTCTTCCATGTCCAGAACAACAAAATCTACTGGAAATACTAAAGTACCAACTTTAACTAGCATGTTCTCCATTATCCCTCTAGGATATTTTATTGATCTATCGGCTAGTTGTATGCTTATTCTTGTTGGTTTCAATTCTCCAAGGTCTAGTTTAGCGTATAGTGAATACGGCATTAAATTTATACTAGCACCTAAGTCTGCCAATGCTTCTATTGAACTAAGACTACACAGAAAACATGAAATTGTGAAACTTCCTGGATCAGATAATTTTTCTGGTATCTTATTCAATAGCACTGCAGAACAATTAGCATTCATAGTAACGGCCGAGAGTTCTTCCATTTTCTTTCTATTCGAGATTAGATCTTTCAGAAATTTAGCATATCTAGGCATTCCTGAAATTACATCAATGAAAGGAAGATTTACATTTATCTGTTTAAACATATCCAAGAATTTGGATTGCTCGGCTTCAAGTTTCTCTTTTTTCATTTTACTCGGGTAAGGAAGTGGTGGTTGGTATGATTTAACATAAGGTTTAGCCTTAACTGTGTTATCTTCATTAACCTTTTCAACTACCGGTTCTGTTTCCTTATCTTGCTCAGGTTGTGGTTCTTGTGGAGTAGGAATAGCTTCATCAGAAATTTCAGGTATTTTAGGTGGTTTAAGTGTTGTACTACTTCTTGTGGTAATGGCTTTAGCTGTTTCATTCCGGAGGTTTGCATTTGTATCACTAGGTAGACTTCCCGGTTTTCTTTCACCTATTAACCTTGCTAGGTTACTTACTTCTTGTTCCAAATTTTGAATAGAAGCTTGTTGATTTCTAAATGCTTGAGCATTTTGTTCATTGGTTTGTTTCTGAGATGTGAAAAACTGTGTTTGAGTTTCAACTAGCTTCGTCATCATATCTTCTAAATTTGGCTTTTTATCATCGGTTTGTGGTTTGTTTTGAAAATTAGGTCTTTGCTTATTGTAGGTATTGTTGGATACTTGTTGATTACTAGGACCTTGTTGGTTGTTGTATGGAATATTTCGGTTATAATTCTGGTTTTGATTGTAAATCGGTCTTGGCGGTTGATAATTATTCTGATAATTATTTCCAGGCCTTTGGTTTATGTATGAAATATTCTCTCTTTGTTCAATTGTTAGTTCAATACTGAGACAATCTTTTGTCAAATGTGGTCCTCCACACTGCTCACAACTAATTCGTATTGAGTGAATATCCTTAGTCATCTTTTCCATTCGTCTCTCGACAGCATCTATCTTTGCTGAAATGGAATCTAAGTCATGGCTAGAATCGGCTCTAGCTGCTTTAGATGATCTAACGATATCTTTTTCTTGGTACCACTCATGTGAGTGGGAAGCAGTGTTATCAATAATTTTGTAAGCATCAGTTTCGGTTTTCTTCATAATAGAACCACCAGCTGCTATGTCGATGTCTTTCCTTGTAGTGATGTCGCATCCTTGGTAGAATATTTGTACTATTTGACAGGTGTCTAAACCATGTTGCGGACATCCTCTTAATAACTTTCCAAATCTAGTCCACGTCTCATATAGAGTTTCATTCGGCTTCTGTGTGAACGTAACAATTTCTCCTTGAAGTCTTACGGCTTTAGATGCCGGAAAGATTTGTTTAAGAAATTTTTCAACTAAAACGTCCCATGTATCAATCGCCCCTTCAGGTAACGATTCCAACCAATCTTTGGCTTCCCCCTTTAAAGTCCAGGGAAATAACATGAGATATATCTGTTCATCCTCAACTTCTCGGATTTTAAATAGTGTGCAGATCCTATTAAAGGTACGAAGATGTTCATTTGGATCTTCCTTCGGCGCACCACTAAATTGGCATTGATTAGTCACCATATGTAGAATTTGTCATTTGATTTCATAATCTGGCGCATTAATGTCTGGATGAGTAATTGCGTGACCTTGGCCAGTGCGTTTAGCTCGCATTCAGTCTTCCATACTTAAAGGTTCTAGATTCTCCATAATTGAATTTGTTGAATCTGAATCACTAGAGGATTCTGATTTAATGGTTCGTTCCTCAACAATCTCTGTTTGAATGATTGGTGGTTCCGGAGGAAAAATTAATGGTTCAGGATCTATGAATTGTCCCTGAATATTCTCCGGATTCTCAATTGTGAGGTCGGGTTCAAAAAATGGATTATCGGAAATTTGAATTGGAGTACTTGGTCGACTGGATGACGATTCTAAAGAAAAATCAACGACGGTAATATTAGCTAGATGTCTTGATCGAGTTACAGGTGGTGAACGTACAAAAGGTGGTGAACGTTTTGCTCGGTGCATTCACTGAATATCCTATTAGTTTTTAAAAGGAAAGAAAAATTATATAAGTTATCCAATTAATAGACTTTTCTAATTTTGCCCACGTTTCGAATAGCCAAAAGATGCAGCAGAGGGGCAGGATTCGTTTGGTCTCAATATAATTGAGTACTGTTTGGCTCCAATAACCCGATCCACGTACAAATTCAACTATTACTATGAACCAGAAAATTTTGATGTCTATCAATTTAACCACTTAAAATAAATTTTCGTAATTTTAAGAAATTAAGATAAGAAGTAGAATAAAAATCTATGTCCTAAAACTAGAATGGCGAGAAATAAGAAAGAAAAAGAACGCGTCGAAAAAGGTCGAAAAAGAAAAGGGTTGAAAAATAAAAGGCGTCGAAAAATAAGAAAGAAAAAGAGTGACAAACCCAACCTTATTACTATCACTAACTTAAAATTAAAATTGCAAATTGAGATTACTAATTGGAGTGATAATTGATACATAGGTAAAAGGCGGCGAAAAATAATTATAAGAAAGTAGTGCGTTAAAACTTAAAAAGAAATTAAAAACTAAAAATTAAAAGTTGCGTCTAAAAATATTAAAGCTTACAAGAAAAACTATATCCCAAATGGCAATATCTTAAAAAGGTTCTAAAACTTAAAAAGGCGTCGCAAAATTCTAAAGCACCTAAATCTTAGTCTAAAGAAAAAGCACTTAAGGGATTTTACGACAAAGCCTAAAAATCTAAAAAAAATAAAAATAAGCTACGGCAAAAACTATATTTAAAACTAAATACGAGCGAAAAATACAAAAGTTACGCTAAAAACGAATAAAAAGGGACAAAATATAAAAATATACTAAAAGTTGTAAAAAGTACAATTTTTTTAAAAATATTATTTTTCTATTATTTATTTTATAAAGCTATTAATTTTGAAATTTGATTAAACTAATTAAAACTAAATAAAACAAAATAATAAAATTAAAACTAAATATTATAATAATAATACCCTAATTTGGGTTTAAAATTAATAATAATAATAATTATCCCGTAATTAATGCGAAATTAGGGCTGACTGTGGCCTGTCTGGGCGGCTCCGCGAGTCGCGGTGAACCTAGTTCAAAACCCCCGCAAGTCGCGGAGTTTGCAGGTTCAAAAGAGACAGGTCAAGTTTTCGACAGGTCAGTTTTATTTATTTATTTGTTTTTTATATTTTTCTGTTTTAATAATTAAATAAAATATTTATATAAATTAAATAAAAACTTATGTTTTTAAAAACTAAAATAAAAATAGAAATACTTTATAATTTTATAAATAGAAATAAAAAAAATAAATAAATTTATATATATAATTTTTTTTTCGGTTTAATTTTTTTTTAAATAAAAACAAAATATTTAAATAAGACTTATATTTTTATAAAATAAAAAATAAAGAAACTTTATAAAACTTAATTATTTAACAAACTCTTAAAAATATTTATATTTTTGTTTTTCTTTTTATATTTTCGAATATTTAAAACGTATTTTTACAAAAACGTATTTTTATAAAAGTAAACTAAAAATAAAAATCTTTTTTTTTATATATAGCGTTGCGCTTCCGGCTTTTAAGCAAGAAATCGATTTCCCCGGCAGCGGCGCCAAAAATACTTGATGTTTAAAGCTAAGGAGTATAAAATATTATTAAATTTTACAAGGAAATACTATTAAATTAAGTACAATTTTACACAAGATATTTATTTATTTATAGAATGGATATACTTAAACCTTGCTACAACACTTATAGGCAGTATACCTAATCGTACAGTAGTGTAGTTTTTAGTAAGTCCGGTTCGTTCCACAGGGAAAAATCTTTTAAACAAAGCTTAACGCTATATTAGTTTTAATTTATAAAAATACAAATATATATAAGTAATATTTTTATTATAAAAGGGAGTTTTTTTTACCATTTATTGACCGGTTTGTCGATTTTAAAACTTTAGTCGCAGTTAAAACCTAATGTAAAATATTAAATAAAAAAAAGACTTAATTTAAAGCGTAAAGTAAATAACGATAATGAAATTGCGATAAATAAAAGTGCGATAAAATAAAATTACGATAAAAGTACGATAATTAAAAGTGCAATTAAATAACAATAAATAAAAAGTATGATAATTAGAAGTGCAATTAAATATAAAATAAAGGAAATTAAATATGAAATAAAAGAATTATGCTTATTTAAATTTCCGTAATCATGATGTTTGACGTGTTGATTTTAGTTTATTCCCATGGGTTAATTGTTCTTTGTCCTGGATTATTTAATATGTCCATACGGATTTGTCCATAATAGTCCATCAGTCATAAATATAAAGAGCGAAAGCCTTCGTCAAATTATTCTTATTCCCGAAGTCAAATATTCCAACTAATTGGGGATTCGAATTGTAACAAGGTTTTAATACTTTGTTTAATGAATACACCAGGTTATCGACTGCGTGTAAACCAAGGTTTTACTACTTTGTTAACAATTACACCAATTACCCTTGAATGTAATTCACCCCTATTTCAACAAGTCTATTAACTATTAATCCAGTTCCGTGTCCGATAAAATGAATAATTATTGGTATTTATAGATATCCCGCCCACCGTACCCAGTCAAGCGTATGTGATTATATATAAATACGTCAAATTATAAGTTTGTATATTAAATTAACAAGGTATTGTTTAGTTAATATAAAACCCATTAATAGCCCATAGTCTAATTTCCACAAGTGTCGTTCTTTTATCCAAACCCCAATTATGGTACAAAGCCCAATTACCCAATTTTAATATTTTTAGCCCAACATCATGATTACTTCGGTATTTAATAAGCATAATAATAACTTAGCTACGAGACATTAAATTAAAAAGGTTGAACATAACTTACAATGATTAAAAATAGCGTAGCGTTACACGGACAGAATTTCGACTTACACCCTTACAACATTCGCTAACATACCCTTATTATTAGGATTTAAAATTAAAATTAAAATTATATATATATATATATATATATATATATATATATATATATATATATATATATTTACGTATTATGAGAGAAGAATAAAAAGGATGATTTTTACGATCAAAATGCGTTAGCTTTTATAGGCATTTTTGTCCAGGTAAGCTCCGCAACTCGCGGCCTTTTTGTTCTTCAAACTCCGCAACTCGCGGAGTTTGCATTTACAGCTCACTCCATTTTGGATCTTTACTTGCCGACGTTTTATTATATAAATATAATATAAATATAATTTATATAATTAATTATATATTATATTATATTTATATACATAATTAATTTGTAACTTTCGCTCCGTTGCGTCGTGCGTTGAGAGTTGACTCATGTCCCGGTTCCGAATTTTCGAACGTCCTTGCGTACAATTTAATATCTTGTACTTTGCATTTTGAATTTTGTACTTTTGTAATTTTTAGACGTTTATCATCAATAATTGGAACCTCTTTGATTGTATTTTGTACTTTTGAGCTTTTTGGTCGTTTACGTCTTCAATTCGTCGAATCTGTCTTTTGTCTTCACCTTTTATTATTTAAACGAATATCACTTGTAAATAGGACAATTGCAACTAAAAGCTTGTTTTTCTTGAGGAATAATGCTATGAAATATATGTTCGTTTTTAGCATTATCAGTTACACAATACAAAAAATGAAAAGTGGAAAATGCATTGAATTGAAACAACTGAAACAAAGAAGTTCAATGCGCGACGCGCTTACATTTGTGGTGATCAGTCACAAAATTAGGTAAAATCAAAAAAGTTTCTTAACAATGAAAATTTTCAAAATACTTGAACGTAGAACTTCTTTAAGTTGGTTGCGTGCCAAGTACGCGGCACAAATTTGCCATCATGCGTCTTCAAATTGTACGCTCCGTTCCCCAAAGCTTCTGCAATCACATATGGGCCTTCCCAGTTGGGTCCCAATTTTCCGGTATCTTCGACCTGACTAGCATTGTTGTTACGCCACACGAAATCACCGGGATGGAAAGTACGTTCCCTTAGACGTTGATTATAGTACTTGGAAATTTTCTGTTTGTTTGACGCTTCCCTGATAGCAGCGATATCGAGCCTTTCCTCCAATAAATCCAAATTTTCCTTGAAGTTGATAACGTTGGACTCATCATTGAACTCCATCACGCGTTGGGTAGGAACGGCAATTTCAGTCGGTACTTCGGAGCCATAAACAAGGCTGAACGGCGTTTCTCTGTTGCTTCCTTTGGGTGTGGTTCGAAACGCCCATAAGACTTGCGGAAGCTCATCCGCCCAACCTTCCCCGTATCCCGGCAACAATGTCCCCGTTGGTAACTTCAACTTGCCCATTTGCCTGCGGGTGAGCGACGGAACTAAAGGTCTATTTAACATTCAATCCGTCACACCATGACCGAAACGGATCGTGAGCGAACTGTTTGCCGTTGTCACTTACAATTTCATGTGGTATCCCGAAATGGCACACAATTTCCTCACAAACAAAGTTCACAATCTGTTTACCCGTTATGCTTTTCAAAGGTTTGGCTTCAACCCACTTAGTGAAGAAGTCAATTGCAACAACCAAGTGCTTTCCGTCTGGGAAGGGTCCTACCAAATCAATTGCCCATTTGTAAAAAGGCCAGGCAGATGTGACGGGGATTAGCTCATGCGCTGGCATGTGAATTTGTGGTGCGTGACGTTGGCATGAAACACAAGCTTTGATGATTTCTTTCGTCTCACGGTACATTGACGGCCAAAAATATCCTAACCGCATTATCTTTCCCACAACGGTCCTAAACCCCGTATACATGCCACAAGTCCCGTCATGCACCTCCCTTACGATTGTTTCTGCTTCATTTGGACCGACGCATCTTAAAAGCGGTGCCGTAAAGGATTTCTTGAACAAAACTCCCTCCCTTAACATGTACAAAGGTGCTTTTATTCAAACCTTTCGTGCCGCTGCCCCGTCGGTTGGCAACGTCCCGTTCTTAAGATATGCAATAATGGGACTCATCCATGTCTCGACCTCCTCCACATGGTCCACTTCCTGTAATATGTTATATTTCAAGGTAATCAAGAAATGCAAGTGTACGTTGTGTTTTGAAATGATTATGCGTATAGCATATTTATTATCGAAGCGCGTCGATACATGTACCACGTCAGTGGATTTTTGACTTAGGACCTCCACCCAGACGTCCTTTGCGAAGTGACTAAACACGCTTGTGGCAAGTTTACTGAGTGAATCGGCTTTTTTGTTCATGGAACGCGGCACTTGCGTGATTGAGAAAAACTCGAATTTGTTAGCCATTTCTTCCGACAAGTTTAAATATTTTTGCATTGCCAGATCTCTAGCTTCAAACGTCCCGTTCATCTGATTTGCCACGAGCTGAGAATCGACCAATACCTTCAGGCCTTTAATTCCCATCTTCTCAGCCATTCGTAAACCAGACAGCAACGCCTCATACTCGGCTTCATTATTGGAAGCGGGGAACTCGAAACGCAACGCGTAAGTATGTTCCTCACCTTCCGGGCTAATCAAAATTAGTCCTGCACCTGCACCATTAGAACTTGACGCTCCGTCAGTAAATAGTTCCCACGCGACGGTATTTGGCACTTCTTAGATGACCGGCTCTGGTGGCGCGGTGCATATAAATTCAACCATAAAATCTGCCATGATCTGGCCTTTCACGGCGGTATGGGTGGCGTAACTGATTTCATGTTCGCCCAGTTCAATTGCCCACTTGGCTAGCCTGCCATAAACCTCAGGTTTTCTTAACACCTGCATGAAAAATCTATTAGAAAAATTTCCTCCACAATGCTCCGGTCCCAATCGTCATACCGTACCTGCTTAATGGGTGAATCAGTTAGCACTAGCATCGGGTGCGCCTGGAAGTACCGTCTCAACCGTCTCGTGGTGTGGACTAACGCAAAAATAAGCTTCTCAATTAGTTTGTAGTTAACTTCGCCATGTTACAGCACTTTGCTAACAAAATAAACCGGCATCTGTGTGACGCCTCTTCCCACGATGAGGACTGAGCTGACAGCTCCAGCTCCCGCTGCCAAATAAATTGTCAAAGTTTCTCCTGAAAGCTCTGTGACGACCCGGAAATTTCTGACCAAATTTAAACTTGATTTTTATATATTTCCAACACGATAAGTAAAGTCTGTAATGATGAAGTCTCAAAAATTTTGAACCATGTTCAGATATGCAGCTACCTTTCGACCATTTTCGACGATTCACGAACCATTAATTGTAAATAAATGTGTATACATAAAAATATAAATATAAATATAATAACTAAAAATAATAATATACGATTTAATCGTTAGAACTGAAAATATAAAATAATATACGATATAATTAATTTGCTATTAAAATAAATCTCTATATATATATATATATACACATATATATACACACACACACACACACACACACACACACACACACACATATATATATATATATATATATATATATATATATATATATATATATATATATATATATATATATATATAGAGAGAGAGAGAGAGTATATCAAATATAATTATTTAATAATTGTAATACTCGTTGGACGTCTCGATTATTATTTGGAGAAGTTTAATTCGAACTTATATGACTTTAAAATAAATAGTGATCCGAAAATGAGTTCTATAAATTTTAGGCTTACTAAAAATGCATTTAGGATATAGTTATTAAATTTTAACACTTTTTATATTTTACCCAGAATCGAGTGGGACAGTTGATGTAATTTTTATTTAATAGATTAATGATAGAATTTTATACTATAATGACTGAAATAAATAAATATAATTATCATAAAAATTTGAAATTTATCTGAGTACTTTTTATCCGCCACTAATTTATAACGGAAAAAGATATAATACCCATTATAAACCATCGATTCCATGAAATAATTGTAATGGCTCTATTTGCTTCCATTAGACACATGTGGATATCAATCCACCTTTCTATTATCTATCATCATCATATATATATATATCTACTGCACGTACCAATTCAATAATGCAAGATGTTTTCACTTTTTAATATCCTTTATCACATTAGTGTATCCTTTATCATATTTGAGTACTGTGTTTAATTGATGGATTTAAACACCCGTGATAATTAAACTGAGATTATTGTGTTAGATTTGTACTTGTTGTCTTCATCATATTATTTATGTATATATATAACCCACCATCGTGGAATTACAAAGCCACACATTCAATCACTACTCTACTTCTACAATAACATAACACACCTCACCTACTCGAACCACCCTTGTCCTGACTATCTCTTTTTGTTTCTGGTTTGCCGAACACAACTCAACCACCACTTCATCTTTTTCGTTTCTTTTCTTATTATGGTTGTTGCACCATTATCAAACCATAATCATAATTACAACTGCCATTAATCCATTTATGTTTCTAATACAATCAACCCACTTGATCATCGATCACCTTCATAAGCCATTTGACGGTCCGATCGATACACATACCAAAAACTTTTTATGTTCCTATTTGGTCACCATACGATACTCATGGATCATTCAAACCCAACCCAATAAACCGTCACGAACTACTCCTGCCCAAACATTTCTATTTTCGATTCAAGACGACACCAACACACCAAGTACAATCACCATATAACCATTAAAACTACTACTGCGTTTTCTTTTATTCCTTTCTATTCGAACTCTGAACAATATACAAACAACCATTGATCATTGCTGCAGCTGCTACCACGCTTTCTGTTCCTGTTTAAACCACAAAACATACATAAAATAACCATCTCTTCTCTACCTCCTACTTCATGAAATCCAAACCACACCTACTTGTTCTGTCCCTGCTCGAACCATGAACACCTTTAAATCACCAATGAACCCATCTACACGATAAGCTGCTGCTACACATTTCTGATAGAATGCAGCTGCTATTATGGTTTCTTTTTACTGCTACAGTACCAGTATCGAGGAAGAAAATGAGGTACATCGTTCAATGATAATGATTAAATGATCACGAATATAAAAATATCAATAATGATAATGTTTTATGTAATGGAAGATGACGTGAGTTATGATAGCAGTTTCCAATATTTCTGTTACAATCTTTCAATATAAACCGACACCCTAATTTACTAATGTTAATGGATTAGTTGATGGTTTCGTTTAAACAACTGGAATATTAAATGGGCTCCTTTAAACCCAATTGGACAACTTGAACTTCCCAAACCCACGTTTACAGCTCACCATATTTGTTATGTTTCACTACTGCTTGCCACTTCTAGCTTCTGTTTCCATTTCCATTTCTGTTAAGATCAAGGGAGTTAAAGATGCTATGTTTACATGATGAAGAATAACTTTAATGAATGATGATGGTGAATGATGACCGTGAAGTGTAAAGTTGATAATACCTACATAATGATATGAATGATGATAATAAACCGAAAACCACTTGATCAATTTAATTGTGATACTTTTTCTATGGTGGGTCAAAGTTATCAAACACATACCACCCACTTGTGATCATAAAAGTAACTAATGACGTTTAGATTAAATTGATGATTAATAAGCTGCAACTTTAATTTTTATTGGCGAACTTTTATGGAAAACAAACGGCCACAAAATGTTATTTGGGCCGTGACCCAGCTAGGATTTCTGTTGGGCTGCCATACTCAGTTTTACACTTTGGGCCTTAGGTATTGAGCTAGGCTAAGGGGGCTCGTGAAACTATTATTGGATAGAGACCCATATTCGTTGACTATAAGTGATGATGATTAGGGTAACGTGTTGATATTGATTAAAATGGCCGCGTATTAATTAATGATTTCATGATGAAGATGAGATAATGATGATGGCAGATGGTGGAGACGATGAACAATGATATTTATTATTGATGAAACACGATAAGATGATGATGGTGAGTCTGTGGTGCTTGATGATGATGAAGCTCGATGTTGCTGTTCCATCAAGGCCCAATTACGAAACGCTGAACGATGATAATATGGTTAATGATGGTATTTAAATGATAATTTTATGATAAAAACAATGGTTATGATTAGATAAAACGATTATGATCATGGAAAATATCATATGATGTTGATGTTATTATGATGATAATAGATGATCGTTTAAGTATGATGATGATGTGGTAATCATATGATATAGATGAGATAATGATACGATATAGATAATGATGATGAGATCATGGAATGATAATGATAATGGGTTAATTATGAAGAATGATGAATGGGTTGGATGATGATAAAAGTGATGATAGAATGGGTATTATGATGATCATGATGGAGTAACAGTTATGATATAAGGATATTAACGGGTTAACGGGACGTCGCGGGTTCAAACCCGGACTTGGGCATTTTTTAAGGATTACTCCTTTGAGGTAGTTATTACTAATACTCTTATTATTATTATTTCATTATTATTATTATTATTATTATTATTATTATTATTATTATTATTATTATTATTATTATTATTATTATTATTATTATTATTATTATTATTATTATTATTATTATTATTAACTGTTATTATTGTTAAGCTAATTATTATTATTACTAACATTAATATAATTTAATTATTATTATTATTATTATTATTAAGATAAGTATTATTAGTATTAATATTATTATTATTATCATTATTAATAAAATTATTATTTTTATGGTTATTATAGTTATCATTAACATTTTTGTTACCATTAATATTATTACAAAGATTATCATTTAGATTATTAGTATTATTATCATCATTATTATTATTATCACTATTTTAGTATTATAAATATTATTTTAATAAACAAATGACATTTATATATTTTACATCTATATTAATATTAGATACTATTTTGTTTAATAAAAAGTTATTATAATTAAGTTACAAATATTATATAAATATATTTTAAATTAAAGCATAAATATATAAATATGAGTTCTAATATATTATTTAATATTTTCAAGCATAAATATATAATATTTATAATAAATAACCTATATTATATCTTAATTAAAATACTTTAAATAAGAATCTGTTATATAACTACTAAGCATCTAAAATATATAAAATAGATATAATTAATTTATTTATTAATATAACATACAAATTCTTAATATAAGAAGTATACTAATAATATTAATATATAAACTTGTTAATTGTTATTATGTGTTTTAATACATACAAAACTGATATAGGTTCGTGAATCCGAGGCCAACCCTACATTTGTTCAATGCCATCATATGTATTTTTACTACAAAATACAGTATTGTGAGTTTCATTTACTCCCTTTTTAAATGCTTTTGCAATATATATTTTTTTGGGACTAAGAATACATGCGCTGCTTTTATAAATGCTTTATGAAATAGACACAAGTAATCGAAACTACATTCTATGGTTGGATTATCGAACCGAATATGCTCCTTTTTAGCTTGGTAGCCTAAGAATTGGTGTTTATGATAATTGCCACCAATTGACGTGAATCTTAAAGATAGATCTATTTGGCCCAACAAGCCTCATCCGAGTTACGGATGCTTTAGTACTTCGATTTATCATGTCCGATGTGAGTCCCGGAATGATGGGGATATTCTATATGCATCTTGTTAAGGTCGGTTACCAGGTGTTCACCATATGAATGAATTTTAATTCGCGGGTTACGCGTGTTATTATGTACTCGGGTTACGTGTACAATTAAATATATGAAATCTTGTGGTCTATTAAAATGATGAAAATGAATGATTATGATAAACTAATGAACTCACCAACCTTTTGGTTGACACTTGAAAGCATGTTTATTCTCAGGTATGAAAGAAATATTCCGCTGTGCATTTGCTCATATTAGAGATATTACTTGGAGTCATTCATGACATATTTCAAAAGACGTTGCATTCGAGTCGTCGAGTTCATCAAGATTATTATTAAGTCAATTATAGTTAGATATATTATGAAATGGTATGCATGCCGTCAACTTTCGATGTAATGAAAGTTTGTCTTTTAAAAATTAATGCAATGTTTGTAAAATGTATCATATAGAGGTTAAATACCTCGCAATGTAACCATATGTTATTGTATTCGTCCTTATGGTTTAGGACGGGTCTCTACAGGTGGTATCGGAGCGGTGGTCGTAGCGAACAAGGTCTTTCATTAGTGTGTCTAACATGTAGTTGTTAGGATGCATTAGTGAGTCTGGACTTCGACCTAGTAGTTGTTAGGTTACATTAATAAGTCTGGACTTGAACCTGGTTTACATGTCAAAAGTTTTTGCTTACCGTTCTTTGTCGAAAAATATCTACCTATCATTTTCAGTCTCGACACGTCTAATTGCAATTATTGCATAGATGGTGTACATACAAATTCATATCACATCACATTAAATCTTATCTGACACGTTTCCTTAATTCCCTCCGTAAGCTACGGGATCTTCTGTACTATATACAGGTATTCTATGTAATTAGAATATCATCCGACATCCAAAAATTATTTCATATCAAAATCCTTTAACTGATAGTGAGAGATGGATCCTACACCTAGCTTGGATTCCATTAGTTCCGAAAGCGATTTCGAGATGCATATTGAAGTAGACTCCGATGTCAATGAACCAGAAGTACCTCAACCATTTAACTATTTTTCTTTCTAGAGGAGATGGGGGTGGGTTCGAGACTTACTCACTCGATGGAGAAATGAAGAAGGCGAACCCTACCGTGAACCAAACTTACCTCCTAACATCGGAGAAAATGATGTACTCACCGGTGAACCTATGCACAACACTGTTTTCACCCTTCTTGCCAAAATATTCCGCCTCGAAGGTCGCATTACTACAATCTCAGAAAATATTCAACCTCTACTTCGAATACCAATCGAAGGGGAATAGTAGAAGAAGTTAGGGAACTCCGAATTGATAATTAAGATCTATCGAATTAGATGAGTGGGTGGATAGAAATGATAGAGGGTAGGATAGAAACCCTGACAAGAATGGTGCGTGATTTACAAGCTATACTTATTACCCCAACATCATCACCAACCTCAGCACCAACAGCACTTGTACCACCGACAGCAACATCCACATCACCAGCCAGGACATCACCATCTGTACCATGAGCATAATCTTAGTTCTACCTATCGTTCTATCTACTTTATCTCTGTTTTACATATCAATCTACATCGATTATCTTCATTCTACATAGCGATTACGTAATCTCTAAAGTCTTAAAGATTATATATTCTCGTTCTAACGGTAAATCAAATAAAATTAATATTTTATTGAGTCATTAAATCCATGATTACATCTGAATAAAATATATATGTAAGTATATCTTCATAAAGATTGTAATTAAAAATTCCTCTGTACAAACTATTAATGATGAGAATATTTTAACGGATATGTAATACCCTAGAAATATTTAGATCTCACATTAACATGTTAAACTGTACATTCTTCAAATCCGAATCTACAGTCATTTACTATCCTACATATAACCACAGATATACGTATTCGTTCACCAAAGAATAACCATTTTCATCCCAATTCAATTTCATATATGAGTTTCTGTCGATCAAAATCCAAGTCAAGATTTGACAAGTGGCATAATGGAGAAAATAATGAATAAAATAAAATTGATTAGTAACCAATTAATTAATACGTAAAATTTCTTCATCATATTTCTAATCTTAAATATTTAAAATTCTAAGATTATATATTGGACTATTGGACTACTAACCTTGAACAATTAAAAAAGTAGGAAATATAAATTATAACATTTTGGTTTAAAAAGATCATTAATAAGCTACATCTTCTATAGTTAAGCATTTCTTCAAGTTGCCACTTGATTTCATCTTAAACATCCTTTGTATCTTGACGATTACAATCAGCGTTTAATCATCTAAAAACACAATTCTTTTGAAACCCTCGAATTGATCACCGACGATTCAGAGTGGCTGCATTAAATGCAGAGGAAACAGCAAAATTGTAGATGGTCTAAACGGCCAAAAGTTTGACGAGAAAGAATGGAGTGTTAGGAACGCTCGATAGAAAATTTGGTACTGAAAAACATATTGAGCTAACCATGAAGGAGACCAAGGACAAATACAAGGACCAAACCCTATATTCAAAGGATTCAGGTAATTCTGGATCCGATGAAATCCTTAGAGAATATCTTGCATCGGATTCATGTTAAAATCTTGCGAAAAATTTTCTTCATCAACTTTCAAACTTAGAAATTTTAAAAATATCATCATAAATATCTTCGATATTTCTGAAGATATTTTCATAAATATTCTCGTTCAAAATTATATACCTCTTTATGCTATCTGTATTACATTATATTGGAAACTTCTGTATAACCTAAGTATAAATTATGAATGATTCCTGGAGAAATGTTGGGAATTGAAGCATGAGTTAGTATAATATAACGACGCCCGTCCAACGTGGTTATATTACAGTAAGTCATGCTGAGTTTCTAATGGAACGTGATGATGGTTCACAGAAGATCACACCCTCATCATGTGCCATGTTACACAACTCTTTCATTCTGCGTAATCTCTGAACGTATCAAGAAATTATATTCTTGATAGTTCCATTCTCAGTGATTCTGATAATTTAACAAGTCAGATCGTGCTATTACCTTCCCTTTCTGCTTAGAATCTTAGTTCATTCAGAACTCCATAACTACGAATTCTGGACCATTATTCGCTTGACTTGAAGTCGAGAAGAGAAAACAAAAGCATGAAACTTCTAAATATAAGGAAAAATATAAAGCCCACCAACAACACAGGAATTACAAACTGTGTATATCAATGCGTATAGCAATATAAAGACACGGAATAATGAAAAATACTATAACCCCAAGGTAATAATAGAAGTGAATAGATTCCTTCGGCGGTAAATGGAAAAGAAGAATGACAAATGCGATAGTTAGGAAAATATCAAGAATCAGAACTGGATGGAGCATTTCCACAATATTTTAGAAGTATGAATGGAGGAAGAAAGTATAGGAATGGTGAAAATAATGGAATGGAAGAAATTCATTTATAGTGAAAATACCAGACAAAGCAATCGAGACAGATGATCATATTTAATTATAGAGATCTTAATTTCCATAAATCCCGAAGAATCAGATCTTATAGATTTCCAAGATTTTCCTTTAAATCCCTTGAATTCCGGAATTCAACCGTTACTACGTCAAAAGTTAAGACGAACTTTGTTTTAATCATTTCACTCTTTTGTGACAGCTTCACTCGTACGCTTCGAGTAATCGAATCGTTTTATCTATATTACTCATTGATGATAAAACTTTATTTTATCAACTTATATTAGTCATGAAAACATTCTTATTGTTAGTCATGACCAGAGGCGAAGCTATGTTATGGCTAGTGGGTGCAAGTGACACCACTCAGCAGCCCACTAGCCCATATTCTATCAGTCCATGTAGTGTAAAATATTAGCATTTTCAATATGTGACCCCATTATATTTAAAGCCCAACATTAAGTGCTTTTGCTGAAACCCAACAACAAATGGCTGTAAAGCCCAACAACACAAATACGGGGTAAAGTTTTTGAGTATATATGTAATTTAGCGTTAAACTCCAAATTTACACGTTGAAGAACCACTCAAGGTCAAATAGATAAACATTTCGTGACACCACTGATCTAAAATCCTGGCTTCGCCACTGGTCATGACCACCACACTCAAATTTCGGGACGAAATTTCTTTAACGGGTAGGTACTGTGACGACCCGAAATTTTCCGACCAAATTTAAACTTGATCTTTATATGTTTCCGACACGATAAGCAAAGTCTGTAATGGTGAAGTCTCAAAAATTTTGAACCATGTTCAGATATGCAACTACCTTTCGACCATTTTCGACGATTCATGAACCATTAATTGTAAATAAATGTGTATACATATAAATATAAATATAAATATAAATATAAATATAAATATATGTATATATATAATAACTAAAAATAATAATATACGATTTAATCGTTAGAACTAAAAATATAAAATAATATACGATATAATTAATTTGTTATTAATATATATATATATATATATATATATATATATATATATATATATATATATATATATATATATATATATAGAGAGAGAGAGAGAGAGAGTATATCAAATATAATTATTTAACAATTGTAATACTCGTTGGACATCTCGATTATTATTTGGAGAAGTTTAATTCGAACTTATATGACTTTAAAATAAACAGTGATCCGAAAATGAGTTCTATAAATTTTAGGCTTACTAAAAATGTATTTAGGATATAGTTATTAAATTTTAACACTTTTTATATTTTACCCAGAATCGAGTGGGACAGTTGATGTAATTTTTATTTAATAGATTAATGATAGAATTTTATACTATAATGACTGAAATAAATAAATATAATTATCATAAAAATTTGGAATTTATCTAAGTACTTTTTATCCGCCACTAATTTACAACGAAAAACGATATAATACCCATTATAAACCATCGATTCCATGAAATAATTGTAATGGCTCTATTTTCTTCCATTAGACACATGTGGATATCAATCCTCCTTTCTGTTATCTATCATCATCATATATATATATATATATATCTACTGCACGTACCAATTCAATAATGCAAGATGTTTTCACTTTTTAATATCCTTTATCACATTAGTGTATCCTTTATCATATTTGAGTACTGTGTTTAATTGATGGATTTAAACACCCGTGATAATTAAACTGAGATTACTGTGTTAGATTTATACTTGTTGTCTTCATCATATTATTTATGTATATACATAACCCACCATCGTGGAATTATAAAGCCACACATTCAATCACCACTCTACTTCTACAATAACATAACACACCTCACCTACTCGAACCACCCTTGTCCTGACTATCTCTTTTTGTTTCTGGTTTGCCGAACACAACTCAACCACCACTTCATCTTTTTCGTTTCTTTTCTTATTATGGTTGTTGCACCATCATCAAACCATAATCATAATTACAACTGCCATTAATCCATTTATGTTTCTAATACAATCAACCCACTTGATCATCGATCACCTTCATAAACCCTTTGACGGTACGATCGATACACATACCCAAAACTTTTTGTGTTCCTACTTGGTCACCATACGATACTCATGGATCATTCAAACCCAACCCAATAAACCGTCACGAACTACTCCTGCCCAAACATTTCTATTTTCGATTCAAGACGACACCAACACACCATGTACAATCACCATTTAACCATTAAAACTACTACTACATTTTCTTTTATTCCTTTCTATTCGAACTCTGAACAATACACAAACAACCATTGATCATTGCTGCAGCTGCTACCACGCTTTCTGTTCCTGTTTAAACCACACAACACACATAAAATAACCATCTCTTCTCTACCACCTACTTCATGAAATCCAAACCACACCTACTTGTTCTGTCCCTGCTCGAACCATGAACACCTTTAAATCACCAATGAACCCATCTACACGATAGGCTGCTACTCCACATTTCTGATAGACTGCAGCTGCTATTATGATTTCTTTTTACTGCTACAGTACCAGTATCGAGGAAGAAAATGAGGTACAACGTTCAATGATAATGATTAAATGATCATGAATATAAAAATATCAATAATGATAATGTTTTATGTAATGGAAGATGACGTGAGTGATGACTGCAATTTCCAATATTTATGTTACAATCTTTCAATATAAACCGACACCATAATTGACTAATGTTAATGGATTAGTTGATGGTTTCGTTTAAACAATTAGAATATTAAATGGGCTCCTTTAAACCCAATTGGACAACTTGAACTTACCAAACCCACGTTTACAGCTCACCATATTTGTTATGTTTCACTACTGCTTGCCACTTCTAGCTTCTGTTTCCATTTCCATTTCTGTTAAGATCAAGGGAGTTAAAGATGCTATGTTTACATGATGAAGAATAACTTTAATGAATGATGATGGTGAATGATGACCGTGAAGTGTAAAGTTGATGATACCAACATAATGATATGAATGATGATAATAAATCAAAAACACTTGATCAATTTAATTGTGATACTTTTTCTATGGTGGGTCAAAGTTATCAAACACATACCACCCACTTGTGATTATAAAAGTAACTAATGACGTTTAGATTAAATTGATGATTAATAAGCTGCAACTTTAATTTTTATTGGAGAACTTTTATGGAAAACAAACGGCCACAAAATGTTATTTGGGCCGTGACCCAGCTAGGATTTCTGTTGGGCTGCCATACTCAGTTTTACACTTTGGGCCTTAGGTATTGAGCTAGGCTAAGGGGGCTCGTGAAACTGTTATTAGATAGAGATCCATATTCGTTGACTATAAGTGATGATGATTAGGGTAACGTGTTGATATTGATTAAAATGGCCGCGTATTAATTAATGATTTCATGATGAAGATGAGATAATGATGATGGCGGATGGTGGAGATGATGAACAATGATATATATTGTTGATGAAACACGATAAGATGATGATGGTGAATCTGTGATGCTTGATGATGATGAAGCTCAATGTTGCTGTTTCATCAAGGCCCAATTACGAAACGCTGAACGATGTTAATATGGTTAATGATGGTATTTAGATGATAATTTTATGATAAAAACAATGGTTATGATTAGATAAAACGATTATGATCATGGAAAATATTATATGATGTTGATGTTATTATGATGATAATAGATGATAGTTTAAGTATGATGATGATGTGGTAATCATATGATATAGATGAGATAATGATACGATATAGATAATGATGATGAGATCATGGAATGTTAATGATAATGGGTTGATTATGAAGAATGATGAATGGGTAGGATGATGATAAAAGTGATGATAGAATGGGTATTATGATGATCATGATGGAGTAACAGTTATGATATAAGGATGTTAACGGGTTAGCGGGACGTCCGGGTTCAAACCCGGACTTGGGCATTTTTTAAGGATTACTCCTTTGAGGTAGTTATTACTAATACTCTTATTATTATTATTATTATTATTATTATTATTATTATTATTATTATTATTATTATTATTATTATTATTATTATTATTATTATTATTATTATTATTATTATTATTATTATTATTATTATTATTATTAATAACTGTTATTATTGTTAAGCTAATTATTATTATTACTAACATTAATATAATTTAATTATTATTATTATTATTAAGATAAGTACTATTTGTATTAATATTATTATTATTATCATTATTAATAAAATTATTATTTTTATAGTTATTATAGTTATCATTAACATTTTTGTTACCATTAATATTATTACAAAGATTATCATTTATATTATTATTATTATTATCATCATTATTATTATTATCACTATTTTAGTATTATAAATATTATTTTAATAAACAAATGACATTTATATATTTTACATCTATATTAATATTAGATACTATTTTGTTTAATAAAAAGTTATTATAATTAAGTTACAAATAATATATAAATATATTTTAAATTAAAGCATAAATATATAAATATGAGTTCTAATATATTATTTAATATTTTCAAGCATAAATATATAATATTTATAATAAATAACCTATATTATATCTTAATTAAAATACTTTAATAAGAATCTGTTATATAACTACTAAGCATCTAAAATATATAAAATTGATATAATTAATTCATTTATTAATATAACATACAAATTCTTAATATAAGAAGTATACTAATAATATTAATATATAAACTTGTTAATTGTTGTTATGTATTTTAATACATACAAAACTGATATAGGTTCGTGAATCCGAGGCCAACCCTACATTTGTTCAATGCCATCATATGTATTTTTACTACAAAATACAGTACTGTGAGTTTCATTTGCTCCCTTTTTAAATGCTTTTGCAATCTATATATTTTTTGGGACTGAGAATACATGCGCTGCTTTTATAAATGCTTTACGAAATAGACACAAGTAATCGAAACTACATTCTATGGTTGGATTATCGAACCGAATATGCCACTTTTTAGCTTGGTAGCCTAAGAATTGTTGTTTATGATAATTGCCACCAATTGACGCGAATCCTAAAGATAGATCTATTTGGCCCAACAAGCCTCATCCGAGTTACGGATGCTTTAGTACTTCGATTTATCATGTCCGATGTGAGTCCCGAAATGATGGGGATATTCTATATGCATCTTGTTAAGGTCGGTTACCAGGTGTTCACCATATGAATGAATTTTAATTCACGGGTTACGTGTGTTATTATGTACTCAGGTTACGTGTACAATTAAATATCTGAAATCTTGTGGTCTATTAAAATGATGAATATGATTGATTATGATAAACTAATGAACTCACCAACCTTTTGGTTGACACTTGAAAGCATGTTTATTCTTAGGTATGAAAGAAATCTTCCGCAGTGCATTTGCTCATATTAGAGATATTACTTGGAGTCATTCATGACATATTTCAAAAGACGTTGCATTCGAGTCGCCGAGTTCATCAAGATTATTATTAAGTCAATTATAGTTGGATATATTATGAAATGGTATGCATGCCGTCAACTTTCGATGTAATGAAAGTTTATCTTTTAAAAACGAATGCAATGTTTGTAAAATGTATCATATAGAGGTCAAATACCTCACAATGTAACCATATGTTATTGTATTCGTCCTAATGGTTTAGGACGGGTCTCTACAAGCTCAACACATTGACGTCAAGATATTCATACAAAAAAGATCTTTAAAAAAATACCATGAGACGGCTACTTTACCCGGTACCGGGGCGGTCAGTGTTGGTAACGTCCTGATTAAGGCCTTCATCTCCTGAAAGGCGTGATCCACTTTGGGAGTCCAATCGAAATTCCGTCCAACGCTTTCCTTCAACACTTTGAAGAAGGGTAACGATCTTTCTGATGCCTTTGACAGGAACCTAGACAGTGCCGACAGCTTACCGTTTAAGCTTTGTACCTCCCTTTTCGTTCTTGGTGCTGCCATTTCATCAATAGCTTAAATTTTCTTAGGATTTTCCCTGATGCCGCGCGTCGTGACAACGTGTCCCAAGAATTTCCCTTCCTTCAATCCAAAACTACACTTCTTTGGATTTAGCTTCAAGTTAATCTTTCGTAATGAATCAAACGTTTCTTGTATGTCTTTTAGAAGATCTATTTTGGTATGGCTTTTGATCACGATGTCGTCAACGTATGCTTCCACATTTCGACCGATTTGTTCTTTGGACACAGCGTCGATCAATCGCTGGTACGTTGCACCTGCATTCTTCAACCCAAAAGGAATCTTTTTGTAACAAAAGATACCTTGATCTGTGTGGAACGCGGTTTTGTCTTCGTCAAATTCCGCCATCTGGATTTGGTGATAACCCTTGTACGTGTCAAGGAAGCATTTGAAACGGAAGCCAGCCAATGATTCCACCTTCCAGTCGATTTCCAGCAACGGATAATTGTCCTTGGGACAAGCTTTATTGATGTCTTTGAAGTCTACACACATCCGCCATGATCCGTTCGCCTTTTTGACTAACACCGGATTAGCAACCCACGTCTGGCACTTAACTTCCCGCACTATGTCAGCTTGCACTAACTTTTCCACCTCGTTCTTTAGGAAAGCGCTGCGTTCCGGTGCCATACCTCGTTTCTTTTAGCGTATCGGAGTCATACTTGGGTTGGCATTCAAACGATGCTCTGCGACGGTACGCGGCACTCCCGTCATGTCCGATTCATGCCACGCGAAGACATCTGCGTTCTTTGCCAAAAGTTCACATAGCACGCTTTTCGTTTCATTGGATAGTGTGTTCCCAACTTGCACGACTTTTTCAGGATAGGAGTGATTGATGACAACGTTCCCCCTGTTCAATCGGCACCGCCTGATGCTTCGCTTGTTCGACCTAACCTACAATCGGTACTCGGTCAGAGAAAACCGTCCCGACGCCCAATGGGGTTGGAAATTTCATCATTCCATGCACAGTGGAGACTATCGCGCCAAACTCGCATAGCGCTTCCCGTCCCAAAATAATGTTATATTTTGATTAACTCCTAACTACCACGAAATTCAGGGCCACCGTTCGTTGCTTTTCGTTTTCCTCTAGCGTAACATCAATATCCACTCGGCCAAGAGGCCAAGTAGTTTCACCCGTGAATCCAACAACCGAATGAAGTGGCGGCTTTAACCTATCCTGTATGTCTCGCGGCAGTTGCAGGAAACAATGCTCGTACATGACATCGACTGCACTGCCTGTGTCCACATAAATTTTGGAAACCTTGCACTGCCCTACCGTTTCGGTTATCGTAACGGGCAAGTCAGTAGGATAGACCCACCAGAAAGTGGGGAACGTGATAGGGGCACATTCTCATTCTTTCAAAACTTCTGCCTTTCGAACGTGGCCAAAATGCCACATCTGTATCATATGCATATGTTTTTCCGGAGCCTTTTCCTTCCCCCGTTGCCAGGCAAATTTCTTCATCCCGGGAGTTTTGATACGCGACGGTTTCAGATGGTCGAATTCTCCAAGTTTCAATCGTTCGACTATTACTTTCTTGAGTTCCACGCAATCGTTCATTCGACAGCGAAGCGCGGCTGCATCGGCTTTGGCTATGGAAAGTGCTTGCTTACCTCCTCTGTTGCCAAAATTTCCTTTGGCGTTTTTGACAATGACTTCACCAGACTTTCCTCCTCAGGTGACAACCTTTTACCAAAGATAAATGTCGAATTTGACAGATCCCCATAATGTTCGCGTAGATCTGTTGCGACTCCGGAAAATTAGGAATCTTCTGGCACTCTGCCGTAAAGCGGGTGGTGAAATTCATCAGTGATTCTCGCGACCTCATCTTAATGCTGTGCGCATCCAAGTGAGTTAGTTCCGTGCGTTTAAAGTTCTGGAAACGTTGCACGAACTTGGTTCTGATATCTGTAAAGCTGGTTATGCTTAAGGCATGTAATTTGATGAACCACTCCCTCGTGACAGACTGAAGCTGTCCCGAGAACATGTGGCACACCGTGGGATTATCCCAATGCTGTGTCTTGACGGCGTGTTCAAATTGTTGCAAAAAATCCTTCGGATTCGTGCTGCCGTCATACATCCTTAGCGTGAGGGGGGTAGTGAGGACTATAGGCAACGGATGAGTAGCTATTTCTCGAGTAAACTTTTCAGGTGTTGCAGAAACCTCGAATGGCCGCTTGACATTATCTGCCATTATAGCGTACCAGTTATTCAGCATGTTGTTCGCTAAGCCAGGCTGCTCGACCTGAGCACTCATAGACTCTGGTGCGGCTAGAATCAAGTTCTTAATTAAATCTTTGCGTGCCTCCTCTCGGGTTTTGCCGGAGCTCTTATCGGTTTCGATTACCGAGCATGTAGAGCTACAGGGTGGAGCTTTCGACGTGCCGGGTGGCTTCTCTCCGCCTTTGGTCATGAGCGACGACAGGACAAACCCTCCCTTGGCTAGGAAGCATATGGCTTCCTCACCGTTGATGGGTTTAAGCTGATTGACAAATCCTTCTGGAGTCTTAGTCTCCTCCGTGTCGCGTTGCTCGGATTCGTTATCGTCACCGTCAAACTGCAATCTTGTGCATTTGATTTGTTCATTTGAGGTTTCGTAGGTGCTGTCGTCATTAGGTTTCAAAGGGTCATATGGTTCTTTGCCAGCGTTGGTAGTTGACGGTGGGTTGGAACCTTCTGTCATCTTGTACGAAAACGCTAATCAATTCGTGTCCCACGGATGACGCCAAATGATCAAGCCAAAATTAACTTGAGTGCAGTGATGTAAGATGACTAACCTTTGGAAGTGGTTCCTCCGGTAGACGTGATGGATGTGAGGGGTGTTGTGGTGGTTGACTTTTGCCGAGCCTCCAAGGTGAACTTAAAAGAGTGATCAGTAATGGTAAGTGCGTGTTGGTTAAAATGTTAAATGCTTGATTATGGTTAGTATTTATAGGCATAAGATTGACGGTTACCAAGGATAACTACCATCAGCCCACTAACCCACGATTACCACTCCTGGAATCCTCTAATCATGCCCACTACCTACTCCACGTTCTCCTAATTTATCGGACGGGCGAACAACTGAGTAAACCAAGTGTCATTAACGATACACTACGGGTGGCGTAGCATAAAGATTACCGTGGTTTGAAGACAAGGTTGACTTAATAGTACTTGATGTGTTGAAACTATACCTTTATTTATGAACGGATTTGAGTTATTTTGTTACACGAATTGTTTTATTGTATATGTGGTGTTTTAATGAATTCAGGTTGATTTCACACATATATAGGCAACTAGCCCTATCCACGTAGTTTAGTTTTATAGGTAAATCCGATTCGTTCCACAGGGAGATGGAGTGTTTTAATGGTTTTTAATAGTCTTTGAAATTAAACTGATTTAAAGGGGGTTTTAGATTAGGAATTTATATTTAGCAAAATAATACTAAAATATAACTAAATCTTAAATTAATTAAACTACTTTAAAAATTACACGATTACATGATTTATAATTATTAACTTAAAAGTGAACTTAATTGAAACTATACTATTTTTGATTAAAACAATTTTTATTTCTAAATGGTAATTCATAAAACAATAACTTGTAATAAAACTAATTGATTTGGAATTTGTTTTAACCAATAAAATAAAATACAAATTTACTAAAACTAAATAAATAATAAGTTTTAATTAAATTAAAGATGAATTAAAGGGAATTATAATAATTTTACTAATTATAAATTAAACACTTAAAATTACTAATAAAGATTTTAATTAAAACCTTGAAATTTAAATAAATTCGTAACAGTACTGGTGTTACACGTACGCATTTCGCGTACGTATATACGCGTTCCACGTATATTTTTGAAGTTACGAGGTTCGTGTGAAAGTGTGCACGGTACGCGTAGGTTATATTCAATGTGACAAAACAGTACGTTTAAACTTAAGTATATTTGAGTTTATATTTTTATTTAATCTGTATAATAATACATAAATAAATAATAATAATAATAAATTGCAATATATAAATGGAAGTGTTTACTTAAATATGTCCCCTCTAGATCCATGGATTGTTTTAAGTTTAAGCTCTATTAAAATGTTTAGTATAAAACCTTATATTTTTCTTTCGAATAAATAAAGTTTCAACTAGCTAAATTAAGTCTAATTTTCATTTGATCTTATTTGGATAGTTACAATTCCCCAAGTATTTAAATTGAGACCTAACCCAGTTTTGACTTTCGCCAAAACCCAAATCATAACGGTTTCCCTTTTTACAATTTCACTTTTATATAGCTAGTGATATTACCCAAACCACCAAACTTTATTTCTAATTTAGTGTTAATAAATTATTCATAAGTTCGTCTAAATCATTTTTAATGTTGAAGCTTAATTTATATAAATAAAAATAACTTTCGTTATTTGAATCTAATAAATTAAGTGACAAGGGTTAAATATCTAAGTACATAATAATGGTTCTTTTAATTCGGCACAATGTTAAAAATACTTAAGTTCAATTTAATTTTTTTTTACAAATGATAACAATCCATTTCACTAGAGGCTCTACATCTAAGCAAACACTAGGGAAATTTAGCTACTCATTATACTAGGGTAAACATAAAAATATAGATATACAAACATAATAATAACGATAAAAATTGATAACGATAATTTTAATGGGATAAACTTACGAAAATCTTCACTTTCATTAACTTCAAACGGTAGAAAATTACAATAACAACACCCTTTCACTCGTACAATAATACCCTTAATCACGAACAATACACCCTTAATATTGAAACTATCATAATTCTTGACCTTTGAGAATTAATATGGAACTGTACTAAATTATACGGAGTACAAATATACAAGGATACTAGTAAAAATAATATATTTTTGTAACTTACTGCCCCCTATCTCTCTATGTGTATTTCTCTGTATGTGTACTTGATCATCCTCTTGTTCTTCACAATATACTCCGTATTATAGTAGAAGAGTAGTAGGTGTAATGATATCTTTGCTGTAAAAGTCTGTAAAGTATTATTATTAAACATAAAGTCACCGTCCCATTTGCATTTTGGATCTGAATCTGGTCTCAACATTACGCATTTCGCGTAAGGAAGCACACAGTCCGCGTAAGAGTAATAACATTCCGCATTCCGCGTGGAGATGTACACGTTCCGCGTAAGAGTAACTTTGAATCTGCATTTATAACATAACTTACGTGTTTCGCGTGGACATATAAGTGTTTCGCGTAAGTTGAAACCGATATTTTCTTATTTTTAATTTTATGTTTGTTCTTTATTTGCCCCATGTTGACGTATATTGACTTGGAACTTTCATTTGAAATATTTTTCTTCGATCATCTTGGACTTTCATTCGGATAAACGTTATCTAAATATATATTTGGTTAAAACCCGCCGTTTATTATTATTTCTTCAAACTTCAAGCTCGCGTTTACTTTTGTCATTTTTCTTGTGAATTATGCATTTGAATGTCTTCGTTTCGGTAAAAGCCGATGAAATATAAATGATATTGTGTCGAAATATATGTATGTTTAAAGCAATATTAAAATACCCCACACTTGAACGTTGCTTGTCCTCAAGCAATTACATCTTCTAAATAGAATCAGAACATTACATATTTTTCCATGTCGAACATTAAATCACACAACACACTCCACACAAAATGAAAACACACGCTATATGGAACAAGTTGGAAACACTACACAATATTTATTGGATCACACGCACACCACATGAAATGAAATTCTGACAACAGAAACAAAGTTTAAACTCGTGATTAAGGTTTAAAAATTTGGATCCTTAGGGAAAATTGGACCTTGTGAAAATGTTTTATGATTTTATAAAATGGCATGCTAGTTTTTACACTAGACACGTTTTCCGGTTTTAACCTCAAATTCCGGTCGAGGGTAACTGAAAACCGTAGTCTCAGTGGGCGATTAGCAAGCTATCCGCCCCCATGATTGAAGTATCATGGAACTTGAAACCGAATGTCCTAAAAAATGGTTTTACACAATATAATTCATAAAATAGCATAAATTTTAGAAGAAAATTATATCGTGTCCAAATATCATCGGTGAAGCATGAGTTTGCACACACCTCAATTTGTTATGGCATATGTATGTTGACCGCGGTCAAACATAGATGCGGTTGATCTTTACGGAGATCATCCATCTGGGGATTAGATTCATTAGTCTTAAAAGCTAATTTGCAGTGTACCCCCCATTGTACGAGACATATCCATCTCATGATTAGGATAAATCTGACCACCGAAAACCTTGTTTGATGCTGAGGTGAGGTGGATTTCCAGCCGATGATAGAGATGACTTTTCAAGATTTTTCGTCAACCTACAGCTGTTTTGGACTACATCTTCTAACATAGGTTAGCAAGTGTCATTTTAGAAGACTTTACTTCCTTAAGGGACGGACTTGATTCATCCTTTATTACTCGTATCAATGGGATATTCAGGTTTATACATTTCAAAGCAATGATATCTGCAATAACTTCATAAAAACATGTGATAAATGGTTTTAAACATATAGGTTTATAAATTTTGTTATACTTGATTTTCTTTTATAGGTTTTAATTAAATAATCTTATGTATTTTTAATGTATGGAGACAATAATTTCGGTTTTTGACACCTAATCTTTAATTGCTCGTAATTACCTTAAAAATTGACTAGATATATTTGTTTAAAAATTTTCAAAATTTTTTGTAAAAACCACCAAGTTTAAAGTTCTCGAGAATTTATATATTCCCACCCCACACTTAAGATTATGTAATGCCCTCATTACATAAAATCAGATTAAATGTATAAATTTGAGAGGACAAAAAGTGTAAAGTATATGGAACTTCCTTTGTTAAGTAATTGGACATTGTAAAATACTTATTGTATGAACTTATCCAATCCTCATATCACAATAATACTTTCGTGTTTCGTTATGTCGAATCTCATCATCGTAAGTACCTGTCAACAAATATGTTAATCACACACAAGATGGGGTTGTACTTTAGTAGTACAAAAATTTTACCCCACACTAAAAGTTTTTGTATATATAAAATATATAAAAGTAAAAGTAAATACTTAAAACACATCATAAAAATCATTTTTTACAAACAATATAAAAAAAATAAAAAATAAAAACTAAAAACTAGAAAAATGGCCATACAGGGCCTCCTTGATCTTCCTGTTCCTGTTGTTGTTGCTGCCGCTGTTCATTTTGGCGTTGTTCCTCATAAAAACGCCGATAGGCATCCTGACTTGCAGCTAGAGCAGCGTTGGGATCATAAGGTGGAGGTAGAGGATCACCGGGTGCTTGCCAAGGGGTGTATGAAGGAAAGGCTGAGGGTGCGTAATGCTGTAGGTTAGCTGCGTATAGATATGCCTGATGATGTACCCACTCAAGTTGTGCTCCCTGGCCCCTTTGATCATATCGGATGTTTTCTAACATATTACCCTGAGCTAGTTGGGTATTACTAATGTCCCCTAATTGCCGAGACAAACTAGTGTACTGATTTTCTGATCTGTGTCCCCAAGTTTCATATGAGTTCCTTACATCTAAACTCAATGAATTAAATGAATTTTGTAACATATCGAAATCAGAAGTACCTACATTAGACGAACTAGCCTGATCTGGCTGTCTCCGTCTTCTCCTAGTATCTCGCTCAGGTTCATCATCTTCCTCCATAGGAGCGGGAGCAACAACTTCTTGTCATCTTAAACTAATTACCCCACCCCTCACTTGTATAGCTTTTGCAGTTTTATATACATCCAATCCTAAAGTTTTAACGGCCTGATCTACCGGTATGATTGGAGGTTCTGATTCACTCGGGTCGAGTCCGAACCAGTTTCCTAAACAAGTGATATAGTGACCCCCCGACATGTCACTTGATCCTCTAGCACCTTTACCTACATGAGCTAAGAAGTAGGCAACTCCATAGTGTCATAACCCGTCCTTAACCATAAGAACGTGTTAGATAACGTATGATTTCATTGCGAGGTATTGACCTCTATATGCGACATTTTTAAAAAGGAAAACTGCATATATTATACATTACAAACCAAACCATTATTTTTGTTACAAGCTTTAGACAATAAAAAGATGATTATCGTTTAACGATAATCTTCGACTTACAAACTTTACAAATGATAATAACAACACGATTTCTAGCATATTTTACAACACACGTCCTCGGATATGCAGTTTTATTTTTGACACAAATATGAGTACGCATGATCCTGCTTAGATTCAACATAATGCAGCGGAAGCTTTAATTATCACCTGAGAATAAACATGTTTAAAAACGTCAACATAAAGTTGGTGAGATATAGGTTTAGTGCGCAGCAATATATATATATAGACCACAAGATTTCGTATATAAACATTTCAATAAAAATATTCTAAGTGGTTGAGCACTTGGTAACCATACTTAACAATTAATCACGTCGCATATTCCCTTTAATATGAAATCTTACTACACCGTACCAAGTGTAGTCACGAAACGAAGTACTGTGCAACCGTTGAATACTGGTCGTCCAGTCCGGTTGGGGTTGTCAAGCCCGATAGATCTATCAACAGGATTCGCGTTTACAATACCGCTGTAAATATTAGTTACCAAGCTACAGGGAAGTATGCCAGTGGTACAACTCAACGTAGAATATATTTTTCAGTTACTTGTGTCCATAACGTAAAACATAAAATACATGTATTCTCATCCCGAAATATTTAGAGTTTAAAAGTGGGACTATATACTCACTCTTGTCTTGATGATATATATATTTTGACTCGGTCTTCCGGTTGATATCACGAACCTATCCATATATAATATATCAATATGTTTTCATTTTAAAACAAACGTTATATATATATATACTTGTTATACTTTTAATATTTTGAATATTTCCTTAGTCCGTAGTTAGCAGTTCGTTGTTAGTAATTCAATTTTAATGGTTCATTTTTAGATGTTTAATATACCCGCAATGAAATAAATAAAACCCCCAACGAAATAAATAAAACCCCATCGTATATGTATTGGTCGAGATTAATCTTGACCCATGGTACCGGTGTTGTCAAATGACGTGTTGCGTACATAAAGTACCGGTGTTGTCAAATGACGTGTTGCGTACAATCATGGGATCTTATGATTAATCTTCTCGTGTTGCTTACGGGTGATCCTGAACCATATGAAATTGAATTATGAGTACATATATATAAAATATCATGTTATCTTATAAAGATGTGATTTTATGTAAATTTTTCCAATGAATCCCGAAGTCAAATAAGTCTTGAATAACCAATTTTGTTTCGGTCATAGTTTCTTCGTTACAAGTCCGTTTTCGTTGATTCAAATTGCCATCTTCTTGGATCGAGTTCTTCTATAAGACTATGAACTGTAAATACCTTGGTTTGTATTCAAAATCATACGGCATAGATAAAAGTTTAGTGAAACATATGAAGTTAAACATTTTTGTTACAACAAAATCATTTAATGACCATTTTTCCAAAAATACTTATACTTTGAAAAACCAAGTTTTACCTTGTTAAATTAACATATAAATAAGTTATGTTTCATGTCTTGAAGTATTTTAAAAGTTAAGTTAGAAGGATCTATTTAGTTTGCAAACAAGTTTGAAAACATTCAAACTATGTTCTTGTTGTTAAACTTTTGTACCACAAAATAAGATAGCTATATATATATATGAATTGAATAAGGTTATGAACATAGATTCTACCTCAAGTTCCTTGGATAAGTTTGCTGTAAAAGAGGAGTAAGAAGCTAGAATCAAAAGGGTGATAGAAGTGGATGAAAGATTGGAAGTAAATTGGTGTTCTTGGAAGGTTTTCTTGAAGTGTTTTTGTATGGTTTTCTTATGGTGTTTTAGTATGGTTTTTGAAGCTAGATCTTTATGGAACTTTGCTGGATTGTTATGGAGTTTAGAGGGTAAGAAAGAGTGTGTGTTTTTAGTTAAGAGATTGAAGTAAAAATGAATCAAAAATGATGATACATATATACTCCTAAAAATGTGATCTTTAAGGATAACATGACAAAATTTTAGTTTGTATTTTTGTAATTAGTCTTGCAATGATTCAAAAGTAATTACCTTATACATAAGGCATGAATAAGGGCTGGTTAGGTGGTGATTTGATGTGTATATACCAATAGTAAATACGTATAGAAGCTTGGTATGATACGAGTACAAATACTCTAGGTATACGTATAGAAATTTTGTGAAAAATGGAATGAGGATTCAAATATAGCTATCTTTTGTGAATACACTTATATGATTTTATGTATTTAAGTTCTTAAAAGTGATTAAATACATTACTTATACAATATATGTATAAACATTATATGTCTTAAGTATTTATGTCAAATAACGTTACGTATAGTTATCGTTTTGAAAACTTAAGTTAGTAGTTTCAAAATACACATATAACTTGTTGTTATTAATATAAAATGAGGTATTAAAACATTCCTTAATCATGTTAAATATGTATATATACATATATATACACAAACGTATAATTATCATATATTGTATGGTTCGTGATATCATCGGTCAAACTAGACGGTCAAACGTTGTGTAAAACTCTTTTCGAAAATATCAGTCTCGACAATTTGGATTGCTTATCATGTTGGCAAGGTTTAATTTATGTAAATATTAATCTTATAAGTATAGAATGATCGAAAAAGTGCGGGTCGTTACATTACCTCCCCGTTAAATAAATTTCGTCCCGAAATTTTAAAATTGTACCTATTTTGCGTCATCGAGAAACAAATGCGGATACTTTCGTTTCATCTGATCCTCTCGTTCCCAAGTAAACTCGGGACCTCTTCTAGCATTCCAACGAACCTTAACAATCGGTATATTGCTCTGTTTGAGCTGTTTAACTTCACGGTCCATGATTTCAATTGGTTCTTCGACGAATTGTAGTTTCTCGTCGACATGGATTTCTTCAAGAGGAATGGTGAGGTCTTCCTTTGCAAGACACTTCTTAAGGTTTGAGACGTGAAAAGTATTATGTACTCCGGCGAGTTGTTGCGGTAACTCGAGTCGATAAGCTACCGGTCCAATGCGTTCGATGATCTTGAACGGGCCTACGTACCTTGGGTTCAGTTTACCCCTTTTGCCGAAACGTATTACACCTTTCCAAGGTGACACCTTTAGCATAACCATGTCCCCGACCTGAAACTCTAATGGTTTCCTTCGGACATCGGCGTAGCTCTTTTGGCGACTACGGGCTGTTTTCAATCTCTCCTTGATTTGTACTATCTTCTCGGTCGTTTCGTGTATGATCTCGGGACCAGTTAAATGTCGATCTCCTAATTCATTCCAACAGATAGGAGATCTACACTTCCTTCCGTACAATGCTTCGAATGGCGCAGCTCCAATGCTCGCATGATAACTATTATTATACGAGAATTCTGCTAACGGTAGATATTTATCCCATCCGTTTCCAAAATCGATCACACATGCCCTGAGCATGTCTTCGAGAGTCTGAATCGTTCTCTCACTCTGTCCATCGGTTTGTGGATGATATGCGGTACTCATATCCAACCGAGTTCCTAGTGCCTCCTGTAGTGATTGCCAGAATTTTGAGGTAAATCTACTATCACGATCGGATATAATGGAAATAGGTATTCCATGCCTTGAAACAACTTTCTTTATATACAATCGTAATAGTTTCTCCATTCTATCCGTTTCCTTTATAGGCAAGAAATGTGCAGACTTGGTGAGACGATCAACAATCACCCAAATGGTGTCGTATCCCCAGGCAGTCTTTGGTAACTTTGTGATGAAATCCATGGTAATACCATCCCATTTCCATTCTGGGATTTCTGGTTGTTGAAGTAACCCTGACGGCTTTTGATGTTCTGCTTTGACTTTGGAACAAGTCAAACATTCCCCAACATATGTTGCAACGTCGGTCTTTAAGTTAGGCCACCAATAACGTGTCTTAAGATCTTGATACATCTTTCCAACTCCAAGATGTATCGAGTATCTTGTCTTATGTGCCTCGTTCAATATCAACTTCCTTAATCCACCCAACTTCGGTACCCAAATACGATTTGCAAAATATCGAATTCCATCTTCCCGCATAACGAGTTGCTTCTCATACTTCTTCATTATTTCATTTCCTTTATTTTCTTTAGTAAGTGCTTCTCGTTGAACTTCTTTGATTTGTGAGTTGAGATTCATGCGAATTTTTATATTCATTGCTCGAACTCGAATTGGTTCTCGTTCCTTTCTGCTTAGAGCGTCGGCCACCACGTTCGCTTTCCCGGGATGATAACAAATTTCACAATCATAGTCATTTATTAACTCGACCCACCTACGTTGCCTCATGTTCAATTGTTTCTGATCAAAAATATGTTGAAGGCTTTTATGATCAGTAAACACAGTGAATTTAACCCCATACAAGTAGTGTCTCCACATCTTCAATGCAAACACGACTGCTCCCAATTCTAGATCATGCGTCGTATAATTTCGCTCGTGAATTTTCAATTGTCGGGATGCGAATGCAATAACTTTCTTCCGTTGCATAAGAACACAACCAAAACCTTGTCGCGAAGCGTCACAATATATTTCAAAATCATCGTTCCCTTCAGGTAACGATAAAATAGGCGCCGTAGTTAACTTCTTCTTCAATAATTGAAATGCGTTCTCCTGCTCCGAGGTCCATTCGTATTTCTTCCCTTTTTGCGTTAATGCTGTCAACGGCTTAGCTATTCGAGAAAAATCTTGAATAAACCTTCTATAATAACCGGCTAAACCCAAAAATTGACGTATCTGCGTTGGTGTCTTAGGAGTCTCCCATTTTTCAATAGCTTCAGTTTTTGCTGGATCAACCTGAATTCCTTCGCTATTAACAACATGGCCAAGAAATTGCACTTCTTTCAACCAAAAAGCACACTTAGAAAATTTAGCATATAGCTGTTCTTTTCTTAACAACTCCAATATCAACCTTAAATGCTCTTCATGCTCTTGCTCACTCTTGGAATAGATAAGAATATCATCAATGAAAACGATAACAAACTTATCTAAATACGGACTACAAACTCGATTCATGAGGTCCATGAATACAGCTGGCGCATTCGTCAATCCAAACGGCATGACTAAAAATTCGTAATGACCATAACGTGTCCGAAAAGCAGTTTTCGGAATGTCCTCTTCTTTAACGCGTAGTTGATGATAGCCCGATCTTAAGTCGATTTTCGAATACACACATGATCCTTGCAATTGATCAAATAAGTCATCAATTCTCGGTAGTGGATACCGATTCTTGATAGTTAACTTATTTAATTCACGATAATCTATACACATCCTGAAAGATCCATCTTTCTTCTTAACAAACAAAATTGGAGCTCCCCACGGTGATGTACTTGGTCGTATGAATCCACGGTCCAATAATTCTTTTAACTGACTTTGAAGTTCTTTTAATTCGGACGGTGCAAGTCTATATGGAGCACGAGCCACTGGTGCAGCTCCCGGTACTAAATCTATTTGAAATTCTACCGATCTAAATGGAGGTAATCCCGGCAATTCTTCCGGAAAAACTTCAGGAAAATCTCTTGCCACAGGCACGTCATTGATGCACTTTTCTTTCTTTTCGATTTTATTAACATGTGCTAAAATAGCGTAACATCCCTTTTCTAAACACTTCTTGGCTTTCAAACAGCTAATGAATTTTAGCTTTGAATTACCCTTCTCTCCATAAATCATCACCGGTATTTTATCCTTACCAGGAATACGAATTGCCTTCTTAGCACAAACAACTTCCGCTCCTATTTTGGACATCCAGTCCATGCCGACTATTACATCAAAACCTCCCAATTCTACGGGTATTAAGTCGATTTTAAACGTTTCTCCGGCTAAATTTATTTCACAATCACGACAAATTTTATCGGCTTCAATTAGTTTACCATTAGCTAACTCAATCAAGTACTTAGCATCTAAAGGTAATGATGAACAATTCAATTTAGTGTAAAAATTTATACACACGTAGCTTCTATCGGCGCCAGTATCAAATAAAATAGATGCTGATAAGTTATTAATGGTAAACGTACCCGTAACAAGCTCCGGGTCTTCTCGTGCCTCTCTAGCATTAATAACAAACGCTCTTCCACGTGCAGGTCCGCCATTCTGATTCGGGCACTGGCTCTTATAATGACCTTGTTTTCCACACCCAAAACAAGTAATGTTAGCCAAAGCAGTTCTATTTGCGTTGGTGGCAGGAGTCTTGTTACCATTTGCATTTGTAACGAGAGCCTTACAATCTTCAGCAAGATGTCCCTGTCGATTGCATTTGGTGCACAACACACTACAGTAACCAAAATGATGTTTGTGACAACGGTTGCATAAAGGACTTTGTCCTTTGTAACCAAAGCCTGAACCGCTACCCGCACCTTTCGGGGTTTCTGGTTTCTTAAAAGATTGCTGTTGGTAACCTCGATCATAATTTCCGTTCCACTTCCTTTTGTTACTTGATACCTTCACCTCAGTAGTGAATGCTTTCTTATCCAGAATGACCTGATCCATTAACTCGTTCGCCATGGTTATAGCTTCATGAATTGTCTTAGGTTTCGACGCCGTAACGTTTGCCTTGACCTTTTTGGGCAAACCACCTTTGTACATTTCAATCTGCCGTGCTTCGGTTGGAACCAATTCAGGACATAGTAAAACCAATTCCATGAATCGCTGATTGTAGTTGGTGATTTCAGTACCAACCACCTTCAAACTTCGTAACTCATCTTCTAACTTAATAACCTCATTCCTTGGACAATACTCGGTGATTATCATTGCTTTGAATTCTTCCCATGGAGTATCATAAGCTACATCTCCTCCTACCGCCTTCACATAATTCTTCCACCATGTGAGTGCACTATCTTGTAAAGTGCACGATGCAAACTTGGTCATGTCTTTTTCATCACAACCACTGATTTTAAACACCGTCTCCATCTTTTCTATCCATCGGGTTAAACCGATCGGCCCTTCCGTTCCACTGAATGATGAAGGCTTGCAAGCTTGAAACGTCTTGTAGGAGCATCCTACACGAGGATTTGGATTAACTGCAGCAGCTCTTGCAGCCTCAACCCATAACATTCTGTCGTTCACTCGCTGGTTGATGAGTTCCTCGAGTTCTTGTTCCGTCATTCGATTCAATCGCGCCATTTCCTAATGAAAGAAAATAATTTTTCACATGGAATATTATAGATGTAGTGTGTATTTATAGTACATTTATAGCTTGTTAATAATATGAACCAGGTATTATTATAAAAGCCTTTTCTTCTTATTAGCGTTTTATAATTATATCTAGGGTAGTACCTACCCGTTAATGTTCATACTTAATAGCTTAGTACAGAACCAATTACTACAATCTAAATAATACTTAACCATGGAAAATTATTGCATTTCATACTTCGCTATTTTACATATGCTTATCTTACATCGAACATTAAATAAACCACACTAATAATATTATACAAAACATTATTTGATTCCATGGTTTAATTCGGCAGCGCATCGTTTGGTCTATTTCCCAAAACATTTATGTCCAGGGAATCCCCCAACGCGAATCCTAGCTGTCTTCCTACGTTTTGGCTGAGGTGCCGAAGAACTAGATGCGGGGATAGCACTAATAGGAATAGCGGGGATAGGGGTGGTAGTGTTGAGTGGAATTGGTGCCACTTCATTCTCATTAAACTCGGGATTTGGATTTTCTAATTCATTAGCCTTTCGTTTCTTTCCTAGTTCGAACTCGTCTTTTGTAATTTCCTGTATTTCTTCCTCGGGTTCACTTTCCTCCTCGGGTTCACTTTCCTCCTCGGGTTCACTTTCCTCCTCGGGTTCACTTTCCGGGTTCTCTATAGTTGGTTCATCCGGAATTTGTGAGTCTTCCCCAAGGATATCATTTTCGTCATCGGACAGGTTAATGACTGGAACGCCATCTGAAAATTCTGATTCGGAGTCGTTGATTGTGATAACAATTTTTGAGCTCGACATCTATCACACAACAACTAACCCATTAGTACTTATATAATATTTACATATAAATTTTAACCAACAGTGATAAGCAATGGTTTTTTTTTTTTTAAATCAGACCCGGTCAAAGTCCAGACTTTACTAATGTATCCTAACGACTTATCAGTTAGACACACTAATGCAAACCTGGTTCGCTAAGACCACCGCTCTGATACCACATGTCAAAACCCGTCCTTAACCATAAGAACGTGTTAGATAACGTATGATTTCATTGCGAGGTATTGACCTCTATATGCGACATTTTTAAAAAGGAAAACTGCATATATTATACATTACAAACCAAACCATTATTTTTGTTACAAGCTTTAGACAATAAAAAGATGATTATCGTTTAACGATAATCTTCGACTTACAAACTTTACAAATGATAATAACAACACGATTTCTAGCATATTTTACAACACACGTCCTCGGATATGCAGTTTTATTTTTGACACAAATATGAGTACGCATGATCCTGCTTAGATTCAACATAATGCAGCGGAAGCTTTAATTATCACCTGAGAATAAACATGTTTAAAAACGTCAACATAAAGTTGGTGAGATATAGGTTTAGTGCGCAGCAATATATATATATAGACCACAAGATTTCGTATATAAACATTTCAATAAAAATATTCTAAGTGGTTGAGCACTTGGTAACCATACTTAACAATTAATCACGTCGCATATTCCCTTTAATATGAAATCTTACTACACCGTACCAAGTGTAGTCACGAAACGAAGTACTGTGCAACCGTTGAATACTGGTCGTCCAGTCCGGTTGGGGTTGTCAAGCCCGATAGATCTATCAACAGGATTCGCGTTTACAATACCGCTGTAAATATTAGTTACCAAGCTACAGGGAAGTATGCCAGTGGTACAACTCAACGTAGAATATATTTTTCAGTTACTTGTGTCCATAACGTAAAACATAAAATACATGTATTCTCATCCCGAAATATTTAGAGTTTAAAAGTGGGACTATATACTCACTCTTGTCTTGATGATATATATATTTTGACTCGGTCTTCCGGTTGATATCACGAACCTATCCATATATAATATATCAATATGTTTTCATTTTAAAACAAACGTTATATATATATATACTTGTTATACTTTTAATATTTTGAATATTTCCTTAGTCCGTAGTTAGCAGTTCGTTGTTAGTAATTCAATTTTAATGGTTCATTTTTAGATGTTTAATATACCCGCAATGAAATAAATATAACCCCCAACGAAATAAATAAAACCCCATCGTATATGTATTGGTCGAGATTAATCTTGACCCATGGTACCGGTGTTGTCAAATGACGTGTTGCGTACATAAAGTACCGGTGTTGTCAAATGACGTGTTGCGTACAATCATGGGATCTTATGATTAATCTTCTCGTGTTGCTTACGGGTGATCCTGAACCATATGAAATTGAATTATGAGTACATATATATAAAATATCATGTTATCTTATAAAGATGTGATTTTATGTAAATTTTTCCAATGAATCCCGAAGTCAAATAAGTCTTGAATAACCAATTTTGTTTCGGTCATAGTTTCTTCGTTACAAGTCCGTTTTCGTTGATTCAAATTGCCATCTTCTTGGATCGAGTTCTTCTATAAGACTATGAACTGTAAATACCTTGGTTTGTATTTAAAATCATACGGCATAGATAAAAGTTTAGTGAAACATATGAAGTTAAACATTTTTGTTACAACAAAATCATTTAATGACCATTTTTCCAAAAATACTTATACTTTGAAAAACCAAGTTTTACCTTGTTAAATTAACATATAAATAAGTTATGTTTCATGTCTTGAAGTATTTTAAAAGTTAAGTTAGAAGGATCTATTTAGTTTGCAAACAAGTTTGAAAACATTCAAACTATGTTCTTGTTGTTAAACTTTTGTACCACAAAATAAGATAGCTATATATATATATGAATTGAATAAGGTTATGAACATAGATTCTACCTCAAGTTCCTTGGATAAGTTTGCTGTAAAAGAGGAGTAAGAAGCTAGAATCAAAAGGGTGATAGAAGTGGATGAAAGATTGGAAGTAAATTGGTGTTCTTGGAAGGTTTTCTTGAAGTGTTTTTGTATGGTTTTCTTATGGTGTTTTAGTATGGTTTTTGAAGCTAGATCTTTATGGAACTTTGCTGGATTGTTATGGAGTTTAGAGGGTAAGAAAGAGTGTGTGTTTTTAGTTAAGAGATTGAAGTAAAAATGAATCAAAAATGATGATACATATATACTCCTAAAAATGTGATCTTTAAGGATAACATGACAAAATTTTAGTTTGTATTTTTGTAATTAGTCTTGCAATGATTCAAAAGTAATTACCTTATACATAAGGCATGAATAAGGGCTGGTTAGGTGGTGATTTGATGTGTATATACCAATAGTAAATACGTATAGAAGCTTGGTATGATACGAGTACAAATACTCTAGGTATACGTATAGAAATTTTGTGAAAAATGGAATGAGGATTCAAATATAGCTATCTTTTGTGAATACACTTATATGATTTTATGTATTTAAGTTCTTAAAAGTGATTAAATACATTACTTATACAATATATGTATAAACATTATATGTCTTAAGTATTTATGTCAAATAACGTTACGTATAGTTATCGTTTTGAAAACTTAAGTTAGTAGTTTCAAAATACACATATAACTTGTTGTTATTAATATAAAATGAGGTATTAAAACATTCCTTAATCATGTTAAATATGTATATATACATATATATACACAAACGTATAATTATCATATATTGTATGGTTCGTGATATCATCGGTCAAACTAGACGGTCAAACGTTGTGTAAAACTCTTTTCGAAAATATCAGTCTCGACAATTTGGATTACTTATCATGTTGGCAAGGTTTAATTTATGTAAATATTAATCTTATAAGTATAGAATGATCGAAAAAGTGCGGGTCGTTACACATAGGGTATACTAACGAAAGTATCCCTATCTCTAATCACATCTAAATACCAAAGGTCAATATAATTAATTTTATCTGTATTACCAAATGACCTTTGGTTTATTGTGTTCGCTATAAATTTATGAATTATTCTAAACCGAACATCAGTGATCTTTAGGTATGATTCTTGGCCGGCCTCATATCTATTTCTATGAGTAAAAGATTGCCAAACTCTCCCAGAATCATAATTACCTGTATACCTAGCCCCAGTAAAAATATACTCCCTAAAACCGGGAGTCAACATCTCCTCGACGGTGTAAATCCCCAACGCGTTAGTCACGTTGCTTAGGGACATTCTTCTATCTACCCCACCCAGTCTAAATTGTAGAAAATTAGTATCATCGATAGTTTCTGGGTGTATGCTCATTCTAACAGTAGAATAAAATTCTAAGCACCATTCTCTATATACAGGACTATTTAAACTAAACAACCTCTTAAAATCATTAAAAACCAAATTCACCCCAAATTCGTTTGTGAAACTTTGGTTTAAAATTTCCCTTATTTGTGTATCTAAGTTGACTGGGTGTCCTAAGGGAGCCTAGTCCACAACATATACTGGAGAGGTGTTTCTATTGATCAGAGAAAGTAAGTCCTTAACCTTTTGAACCCGTTGAGGTAAATCATTAGGGAATCTCAGGTTAGTGTAAGGTTTGGAGTTGTTGTTCCATTTGTGGTGTTACTTGTTCCTCTTCTTGCTGTTGGTTTACAGCCCTCATTCTAAATAATCCATGCATAATATTTTAAAACAAGAAAATCGTCCCAATTGGGTATGTTAATATTAGCAAAGAATCCATATTCAGCATACAAGCTTGTTTTCAACACCACCGGAACTAATATATTAACAACAGTTAAAGTATTACTTCTAAAAATTAAAACAAACAAAAATAAACCAAAGAAAATTCAATATAATCAATCAAGTTTCATAAACAAAGTTTAATTTACAAGTGGAAACATTCAATGAACTAAGCATATATAATTCAATTCAATCACATTGCGTGCATTCCAGCTTCCAAATAATCCTTAGCACCATTACAATTTATACTTGATTCATGTAAATAACAAAAATTATCAAATTTAGGCAAAAATTAAAATCACAAAATCAAACAATCAAACTCATGTTCAAAGGTTCTAACTACTATCACAACAGTTAAAAATAGCTAATTATAATCAAAATAACACACTTCAATAGCAATTCATCAATTTTCCCCAATATGTATAAACCCTAACTTTGAAATAATCAATTAAACATCAAATTCTCATGCTAATCGGGTTTAATATCATACTAACAACATAGATATAGCAATAATCAAGCAAAATTCAACAATAACATGCATCAATTCGGATTAAAGCTATAAAAATAAATAATGAAAAACACGAAGAACAAGTGTTAAAATGGGTTTAGGACCCTTACCAATCTCGGCATGTTGAAAGATGGAAGAATTGGAAGAGATTGATAGTGTTAATTAGATTTTTGGGTGTGATTTTTGTAGTTTTTTGGGTGCTCTCTTCGTCCACAGCAACAAAAATAAGAATGAAGTGTGAAAGTGTACACGGTACGCGTAGGTTATATTCAATGTGACAAAACAGTACGTTTAACCTGAAGTATATTTGAGTTTATATTTTTATTTAATCTGTATAATAATACGTAAATAAATAATAATAATAATAAATTGCAATATATAAATGGGAGTGTTTACTTAAATATGTCACCTCTAGATCCATGGATTGTTTTAAGTTTAAGCTGTATTAAAATGTTTAGTATAAAACCTTATATTTTTCTTTCGAATAAATAAAGTTTCAACTAGCTAAATTAAGTCTAATTTTCATTTGATCTTATTTGGATAGTTACTATTCCCCAAGTATTTAAATTGAGACCTAACCCAGTTTTGACTTTCGCCAAAACCCAAATCATAACGGTTTCCCTTTTTACAATTTCATTTTTATATAGCTAGTGATATTACCCAAACCACCAAACTTTATTTCTAATTTAGTGTTAATAAATTATTCATAAGTTCGTCTAAATCATTTTTAATGTTGAAGCTTAATTTATATAAATAAAAATAACTTTCGTTATTTGAATCTAATAAATTAAGAGACAAGGGTTAAATATCTAAGTACATAATAATGGTTCTTTTAATTCGGCACAATGTTAAAAATACTTAAGTTCATTTTAATTTTTTTTACAAATGATAACAATCCATTTCACTAGAGGCTCTACATCTAAGCAAACACTAGGAAAATTTAGCTACTCATTATACTAGGGTTAACATAAAAATATAAATATACAAACATAATAATAACGATAAAAATTGATAACGATAATTTTAATGGGATAAACTTACGAAAATCTTCACTTTCATTAACTTCAAATGGTATAAAATTACAATAACAACACCCTTTCACTCGTACAATAATGCCCTTAATCACGAACAATACACCCTTAATATTGAAACTATCATAATTCTTGAACTTTGAGAATTAATATGGAACTGTACTAAGTTATACGGAGTACAAATAAACAAGGATACTAGTAAAAATAATATATTTTTGTAACTCACTGCCCTCTATCTCTCTATGTGTATTTCTCTGTATGTGTACTTGATCATCCTCTTGTTCTTCACAATATACTCCGTATTATTGTAGAAGAGTAGTAGGTGTAATGATATCTTTGCTATAAAAGTCTGTAAAGTATTATTATTAAACATAAAGTCACCGTCCCATTTGCATTTTGGATCTGAATCTGGTCTCAACATTACGCGTTTCGCGTAAGGAAGCACACGGTCCGCGTAAGAGTAATAACATTACGTGTTCCGCGTGGAGATGTACACGTTCCGCGTAAGAGTAACTTTGAATCTGCATTTATAACATAACTTACGCGTTTCGCGTGGACATATACGCGTTTCGCGTAAGTTGAAACCGAAATTTTCTTATTTTTAATTTTATGTTTGTTCTTTGTTTGCCCCGTGTTGACGTATATTGACTTGGAACTTTCATTTGAAATCTTTTTCTTCGATCATCTTGGACTTTCATTCGGATAAACGTTATCTAAAAATATATTTGGTTAAAACCCATCGTTTATTATTATTTCTTCAAACTTCATGCTCGCGTTTACTTTTGCCGTTTTTCTCGTGAATTATGCATTTGAATGTCTTCGTTTCGGTAAAAGCCGATGAAATATAAATGATATTGCATCGAAATATATGTATGTTTAAAGCAATATCAAAATACCCCACAATTGAACGTTGCTTGTCCTCAAGCAATTACATCTTCTAAATAGAATCGGAACATTACATATATTTCCATGTCGAACATTAAATCACACAACACACTCCACACGAAATGAAAACACGCGCTATATGGAACAAGTTGGAAACACTACACAATATTTATTGGATCACACGCACACCACACGAAATGAAATTCTGACAAAAGAAACAAAGTTTAAACTCGTGATTAAGGTTTAAAAATTTGGATCCTTAGGAAAATTGAACCTTGTGAAAACGTTTTATGATTTTATAAAATGGCATGCTAGTTTTTACACTAGACATGTTTTTCGGTTTTAACCTCAAATTCCGGTTGAGGCTAACTGAAAACCATAGTCTCAGTCGGCGATTAGCAAGCTATTTGCCCCCATGATTGAAGTATCATGGAACTTGAAACCGAATGTCCTAAAAAATGGTTTTACACAATATAATTCATAAAATAGCATAAATTTTAGAAGAAAATTATATCGTGTCCAAATATCATCGGTGAACCATGAGTTTGCACACCTCAATTTGTTATGGCATATGTATGTTGACCGCGGTTAAACATAGATGCGGTTGATCTTTACGGAGATCATCCATCTGGGGATTAGATTCATTAGTCTTAAAAGCTAATTTGCAATGAGCCCCCCATTGTACGAGACAGATCCATCTCATGGTTAGGATAAGTCTGACCACCAAAAACCCTGTTTGATGCTGAGGTGAGGTGGATTTCCAGCCGATGAAAGAGATGACTTTTCAAGATTTTTCGTCAACCTACATCTGTTCTGGACTACATCTTCTAACATAGGTTAGCAAGTGTGTCATTTTGGAAGACTTTACTTCCTTAAGGGATGGATTTGATTCATCCTTCATTACTCGTATCAATGGGATATTCAGGTTTATACATTTCAAAGCAATGATATCTGCAATAACTTCATAAAAACATGTGATAAATGGTTTTAAACATATAGGTTTATAAATTCTGTTATACTTGGTTTTCTTTTATAGGTTTTAATTAAATAATCTTATGTATTTTTAATGTATGGAGACAATAATTTCGGTTTTTGACACCTAATCTTTAATTGCTCGTAATTACCTTAAAAATTGACTAGATATATTTGTTTAAAAATTTTTAAATTTTTTCGTAAAAACCACCAAGTTTAAAGTTCTCGAGAATTTATATATTCCCACCCCACACTTAAGATTATGTAATGCCCTCATTACATAAAACCAGATTAAATGTATAAATTTGAGAGGACAAAAAGTGTAAAGTATATGGAACTTCCTTTGTTAAGTAATTGGACATTGTAAAATGCTTATTGTATGAACATATCCAATCCTCATATCACAATAATACTTTTGTGTTTCGTTATGTCGAATCTCATCATCGTAAGTACCTGTCAAAAAATATGTTAATCACACACGAGATGGGGTTGTACTTTAGTAGTACAAAAATTTTACCCCACACTAAAAGTTTTTGTATATATAAAATATATAAAAGTAAAAGTAAATACTTAAAACACATCATAAAAATCATTTTTTACAAACAATATAAAAAAAATAAAAAATAAAAACTAAAAACTAAAAACTAGAAAAATGGCCATACAGGGCCTCCTTGATCTTCCTGTTCCTGTTGTTGTTTCTGCCGCTGTTTATTTTGGCGTTGTTCCTCGTAAAAACGCCGATAGGCATCCTCACTTGCAGCTAGAGCAGCGTTGGGATCATAAGGTGGAGGTAGAGGATCACCGGGTGCTTGCCAAGGGGTATATGAAGGAAAGGCTGAGGGTGCGTAATGCTATAGGTTAGCTGCGTATAGATATGCCTGATGATGTATCCACTCAAGTTGTGCTCCCTGGCCCCTTTGATCATATCGGATGTTTTCTAACATATTACCCTGAGCTAGTTGGGTATTCCTAATGTCCCCTAATTTCCGAGACAAACTAGTGTACTGATTTTCTGATCTCTGTCCCCAAGTTTCATATGAGTTCCTTACATCTAAACTCAATGAATTAAATGAATTTTGTAACATATCGAAATCAGAAGTACCTACATTAGACGAACTAGCCTGATCTAGCTGTCTCCGTCTTCTCCTAGTATCTCGCTCAGGTTCATCATCTTCCTCCATAGGAGCGGGAGCAACAACTTCTTGTCGTCTTAAACTAATTACCCCACCCCTCACTTGTATAGCTTTTGCAGTTTTATATACATCCAATCCTAAAGTTTTAATGGCCTGATCTATCGGTATGATTGGAGGTTCTGATTCACTCGGGTCGAGTCCGAACCAGTTTCCTAAACAAGTGATATAGTGACCCCCCGACATGTCACTTGATCCTCTAGCACCCTTACCTACATGAGCCAAGAAGTAGGCAACTCCATAGGGTATACTAACGAAAGTATCCCTATCTCTGATCACATCTAAATACCAAAGGTCAATATAATTAATTTTATCTGTATTACCAAATGACCTTTAGTTTATTGTGTTCGCTATAAATTTATGAATTATTCTAAACTAAACATCAGTGATCTTTAGGTATGATTCTTGGCCGGCCTCATATCTATTTCTATGAGTAAAAGA